>NC_053444.1:39220415-39429195 GCF_007990345.1 Gossypium hirsutum
GCCTAGCGGAGTACTGGAAATTCTGTACCAAACTCTCCTCACCACCAGGAGGGGCCTTTTCTGCATATGGGATTAGTTCAGTTACTCCAATCTCTGTTTAATCATCGGATAGGAAAGGGTATTTCCAATCCAATGAACTGGTACATCAAGGACGAATGGCCAATTCATCTGAGTAAAAGTAGTGTCCAAGGTGACCAAACTAAAATTACCCAATATAACATATCAGCCAGAGCTACCGAGCAAAATAAAAATGGCAGATTATGGGACCATCAGATTATGCTATTGTTCAGCTTCTTGAATTTCTGACAAATCGTATGCTGGTCCGTGCTTTCATAAACTTCGATTATGGACTGTATAGCTTTGGCTATCATCTCTTTCTTTCGGTTACCAACAGAATCACTTCCAACGACATCAGACTGAGAACTCGTCTCCCCTAGTGATGAGTAGAGCATCTTAAACCAGTCCTCCAGAAAAGATGCTTTCTGTTACACGAGTTAAATAGTTAATGTCTTATAGAAAAGACACTCGTTAGTGCTTTAATAGTTCATATCTTATAGAAATTTCTTACTCCATGAAGAATGCAGCTATTTTCTATTTGGAACATGAGAAACCATCTATTTTAACAAACAAAAATGATATGCCAAACTTACAAACAAAGGAGCACTGAACTCATTCATGGCATTTGTGAATGTCAAATAAGGTCGATTAAATCTTACTTTGACAAGAAAATCTTTCAGCGGTTTGTGGTCAGTAGCTGAAGCAAGGCTAAGAACATGCAACAAGGTTGAAGTTGACTGCGATAGAAAAAAATATCCAATTAATGATCAGGCATGGCCTTGTCTTAATTACCTTGGAATCCAACCAAAATTTTATGAAATAATCAGTAATAAATGAAGGAATTCATTCTAAAAATTGTCATGAAACTTCAGATTCACAGGAATTATTGAGGTGATTCAAATTTTCTCTTAATTTCACTAAATTTAATACAATTGACATGGATTAGGTAATAAGTATTTCTTTGATAAATGCAGAAATTGCAAGATTCCTAAACTGTTATATCATTTCAAAAGACTATCATATGCATAGAATAACCTGCTTTTCAAGTGCAATCCTATATTTGAAACTTGAAGGTGCCAAAATTGAGTCAGAACCTAGATTCTCCACTACATGCTCCAGGCCTTGAACAATGTCAGGGAAAGATTTCCCATAATCTGTGCCAAACGAGGTATGCCATGTCAATACTCAGCTTTAAAATGTCAAACATAAGATTAAAACCAAGAGTAAACAGAAGAGAAGCAGATAAATCCCAGACTCCCAGTTATTAAGTCTAAGTTTAGCCATAAATAATGATTGAAGGTATCAGTATTACTCACCAACTGCCGCTTCCGGCACAGCCAATGCAGCAGCAGCTTGTATCCTGATCTTGAAATTCGAAGAATCACGTAAAAGCAATAGAAGAATACCAAAAACTGATGGAGCCCTGCCAAAATCATATACATTTGAAAAAACTCAGAGGAAAAAATTCAGTTCATTTCTACTGCTTTAGTTTTACAGATTTATAAGGAGAGAAATAATCATTTTAAAGGAAATAAATCCTAATTCCTAAGAATCAGTAATTGATATCTTAATTTCCTAAGAATCAGTAACTGAGATTAGTTTCTATTTACAAGAGAACTAATAGTAATAAGGTAAGATTTCTATCCTTAATTATAGGGATTCCAACACTCCCCCTCAAGCTGGAGTGTAAATGTTAATCAAACCCAGCTTGCCAATAAGTTCTTCAAACATGTTTCTGTTCAAACTCTTTAGTTAACATGTCTGCAACTTGTTGTCTAGTAGGTAGGTAGGTGATGCATACTTCTCCTGAGTGCATTTTTTCTTTTATAAAGTGACGATCTATTTCCACATGTTTGGTCCGATCATGATGCACAGGATTATGTGCTATGCTGACAGCAGCTTGGTTGTCACAGTACATCTTCATAGGTCTGGTATAAGGCACTTTTAGTTCTCTCATAAGTCTTTGTATCCAAACTCCTTCGCATATACCATTGAGATAGTGCTCGATACTCTGCCTCTGCACTGCTGCGTGCTACCACAGACTGTTTTTTGCTCCTCCACGTCACGAGATTACCCCAAACATAACTACAATAGCCGCTTGTAGACCGTCTATCATTAACAGAACCTACCAGTCAGCATCAGTATAGACTTCCACGCTTCGGTTGACAGTCTTCTTGAAGTACAGGCCTTTACCAGGAGTTCCTTTTAGATATCTTAGTATTCTATATGCAGCTTCCAGGTGCTTCTCCCTCGGGGCATGCATATACTGACTAATAACACTCACACTGAAGGCTATGTCAGGACGGGTGTGAGATAGGTAGATGAGCCTTCCTACTAGACATTGATATCTCCCCCTGTCGATTTCTTCTCAATCCTCATTAGTTCCCAATTTAAGGTTAAACTCCATAGGAGTTTCAGCTGGTTTGCTGCCCATCAAACCAACTTCCGACAATAGATAAAGAACATATTTCCTTTGGGAAATGAAGATACCTTTTTTCGACCTTGCTACCTCCATACCAAGAAAATATTTAAGACTTCCCAAGTCTTTAAGTTCAAACTCTATATCAAGAAATTCTTTCAATCTCAAATTTTCGCTCGAGTCATTTCCTGTTAATATTATATCGTCGACATACACGATAAGGATGCAGCATTTACCCTCTTTCGACTGCTTGTAGAACATGGTGTGGTCTGCCTGTCCTTGAATGTAATTTCTGCTAGTCATAGCTTTTGCAAATCGGCTGAACCACGCTCGTGGAGATTGTTTCAGCCCATACAAGGACTTCTTCAACTTACACACTTGGCCCTTGTTTTCTTCAAACCCAGGTGGGAAATCCATGTATACCTCCTCATTTAATTCCCCGTTGAAAAAAGCATTTTTTACATCCAATTGAGTCAAGTGCCAATCAAGGTTGGCAGCAAGAGATAGCAGGACTCGAACGGTGTTTAGCTTGGCAACCGGTGCAAACGTCTCGTTGTAGTCGAGACCATAAGTTTGGGTGAATCCCTTAGCCACAAGTCGAGCTTTGTATCGGTCTATACGGCCATCGGGTTTAAATTTCGTAGTGAAAATCCATTTGCACCCTACGATTTTTTTTCCTTTAGGTAGATCCGAGACTTCCCATGTTTCATTTTTTTTAGGGCCTTCATTTCTTACATCACGGCTTGTCTCCACTCAGCTGATTCAAGAGCCTCTTCTATATTTTTTGGAGTTTTTACAGAATCAACATTAGTCACAAAAGCTTTGTAAGACTTAGATAAATTTCCATAGGATACAAACCGAGAAATAGGATGTTGAGTGCAGCTCATTGTACCCTTTCGAACTGCAATTGGAAGATAGATGGATGGTGACGGAGGTAGGACTTCTGTTTCAGAGCAGTCCTCGGTTGGAGATGTAATTGGCACTGCTGTATCAGTTTCAGGAGAACGATTCCGTCGGGAGTAAACCTGTATTTGCTGTTTTCCTTGATCAGGTGGCTGTTGTACTTCGGTGGAGGTATTGTTATTGGGAAGGACGGTGTTAAATTCTTGCTGCACAGGGGAAACAACAACTAAATCTAGGATAGGTTTGTTTGTGATAGTAGTAGTAGGACCAGGAGGTACAATGAGGAGAGTATTAAGGGTCTCATCTTCATTAAAAATCTCCCCCTGAAGATGAGATGCTGCAAAGTATGGTTCATTTTCAAAGAAGGTAACATCCCGAGAGACAAACATTCGGCACAATGTTGGTGAGTAACACTTATAGCCTTTTTGTGTAGGGGAATATCCAATGAAGATGCAGGTGTGGGCTCGAGGATCAAGTTTGGATTGATTTCGTTGATGGTTATGGACAAAAGCTTTACAGCCGAATATTTTGGCTGGAAGATTAGGAACATGAAATAGAGGGAAGGCCTTTAAAAGAGTATTTAGAGGTGTTTGGAAATTGAGGATCTTTGATGGCATTCGATTTATGAGATAACAGGCAATGAGGACAGCTTCTCCCCACAAGTATTTTGGAACATTCATAGTGAACATTATGGCTTGAGCCACAGCAAGGAGATGACAATTTTTTCTCTCAGAGATCCCGTTTTGTTGAGGAGTGTCAGGACAAGAGCTTTGGTGTATAATGCCTTGGTCAGAAAGGTATGGACTTAATACAGAGTTGAAGTATTCTCTCCCATTGTCAGTACGGAGGGTATGTATGGTAGAGTTGAATTGGGTTCGAACCATTGAGTGAAAATTTTGGAATACTTTGGGTGTTTCAGATTTTTCTTTGAGTAGATAGATTCAACAGACCCCAGTATGATCATCAATGAATGTTATAAACCATCTTGCCCCTGTAATATTTTTCACTCGGCTAGCTCCCCATAGGTCACTATGGATTAACAAAAAAGGTTGGGACTGAATATGTGATTTTAATGGGTATGGCACACGGGTATGTTTAGATAATTGGCAAATTTCACACTTCAAGGAACTAATACTTTTATTTCGAAATAACAGCGGAAGACGTTTTTTCAAATACACAAAGTTTGGATGTCCTAACCTACGGTGCCATAACATAATAGTGTCCTCTTTTGAAGTGGATAGAGCCAATCCCCCTTGTGTATTGTTTTTATTCCAAATATATAGTCCATCATCAACTTTAGCAGTGCCAATCATCCTCCCCGATTTCTGTTCCTGTATCACACAACCAATTGCAGAAAATTCAACAAGAACATTTTCATCCTTAGTAAGTTTACTAATTGAAAGTAAATTACAGGACAAGTTTGGGACATGTAGGACTTTATCGAGAGAAAAACTCTTGTCATTTGTACTTCTCCTATTCCAGCCACAGGTGAGTAAGAACCGTCAGCTATGCGGATTCGGGATTTGTTATGACAAGGAGTGTAGGTGTGAAACAACGTGGAGTCACCTGTCATGTGATCGGAGGCGCCCGAATCGAGTATCCAAGGAGATTGATTATTAGATTCAAAAGCAATGTTGAGGGCAGTACCTTGAGTGGCTAGAGATCCATGAGTAGTGGGAGTACCAAGTATCTTATGGAGAGTCTCAAGCTGTGTTTTGGTTAAGCGAACATCAAGAACATCATCAGCAGTAGTGGAGGAATTAATTTCACCTTGAGTGATTCCCTGATTGATATTCTGAGTTATTTGTGATGTCTCGGTTTCAGAGAAATTTTCATTGATATCACCCATTGGAGGACTAAACCGAAGGAATTTTTAGGAAGGGAAATTAGAGAAAAATTAGGATCGAATGAATCCTAAAGCCCTGATGCCATGAAAAAACTCAGAGGAAAAAATTCAGTTCATTTCTACTGCTTTAGTTTACAGATTTATAAAGAGAGAAATAATCATTTTAAAGGAAATAAATCCTAATTCCTAAGAATCAGTAATTGATATCTTAATTTCCTAAGAATCAGTAACTGAGATTAGTTTCTATTTACAAGAAAACTAATAGTAATAAGTTAAGATTTCTATCCTTAATTATTGAGATTCCAACAACATTCATACAATATATATCAATTATGCATCATAAAGTATAAAAGGAAAATAAGTTGCTCATATAGACATAGCATGTGAAATTGAAAATGATCTAGTAACTAAAATTCAAATATCTTGGAGGACCTTCACATTTTAGCTTCAAATATATGAGCAGCGAAGTCTTATTACTAATAAAACCAAGAAACAAAAGTTTAGAGGCAAGAGAAGTTGAGGATTCTGAGAATAATGACTCGTGCCAGTATATTCATCACAGGCTTGGATATGTTATCTTAAGAAGAGGTATTAAAAGTTGTTTACAAGCAAAAAGAGTTTAATATTAAACATTGTCCCAGGTAGGAAACATACCAAATAATGAGAAAGTGTTCGCACAATATAACCATACAAAATTAACAGTGAAAAAGATCTAAGGGAGCTAAGCTAGTTTTCTATCCACAAGCACCATTCCAAACAAAAAGTTACTAGCTGAAAACAACTATGAATTTCGTGACTTCTTCCTATCATCAAACCTTAATGTGCAGGTTTTTAAAACTAGGATTGGCTACACCCATGATAATGTAGACTAAGGCAAGAGAGATGCCCACATGCCCAAACAATGTGAGGGCAAATTGCTCATTCAATAATTTATCCAACCTTTACATCAAACTGTACTGAACATGAACAGTTAAACCTATTGGGGCTGTATTCCTAAGAAAAAGAGCATGAAGTAATTAGCATCGTCGTACCAATCCATATCCTGCAGTTGTATTGTCTTATTCAAAAACATGTTGCTCAGCGCATGACAGACATTCCATTGAACCTAGTAAATGTAAAGTCACAATAAGAAACAGAATATAGTTAAACTAACATTAAAAATGATTATATGCTTGCACCATGTTGAGATTAAAGTTTACAGAAAAACTACAATGCAAGATAATACCTTGACATTTCCAGTTGTAACACAAGAAATAAATGCTTGCACCATTCTCTCTAGCCAATGCAAATCCTTCAATGATGCAGGATAGGATGAAGTTATCACACCTCCATCAAAAGCATTCAGATCATTTCTTGCTGGCAACATAGTAACCTGGTTGCAAGTGGACGAAAATCCTAATTTTGCCACTGGCTTTTTATCAAAATATGAACTCGTATATCTGACAAATCTTGAAAGATTTCCGAGAGCTCTTACAGCATTTGATTTAACCTAATAGAAGGAAACATGAAGAGAAATAAAAGCTAAAAGAGCTTCTAATTGATGTGCTAAGATGATATATTCAATCTCTTCTAGATATGAAAGCTTATAAACTATCACTTGGCTGAACATCAACCGAATATGTTGCTGCAACTTCTCAGTTTTCTTTAAGTGCCCATTTCCGACTGTCTTAACACATTGGTATAGATAAGACCTTCATGGATGCTCCAATATATGGAAAAACTTAGAAAAATTTAACCATACCAGCATAAGATACATACTCGTATCCAACACTCACCCCCGAGTCCAATTAATAATAAACCAATAATTACCCAAACAAAGTAAAATGCAGCCAGGATACTGGGATCAAATGTAGAAAATATATACAAAATAACAAACCAGGTTCTGCAATTTGCTGTCAAGCAAAAGGTATCTAGACAACTTGACAGCATTTCATATGTTCCTGGATTTATTATGGAAGAAATAATCATATAGCTGAGCCTACAAGTTCCAGATTCAAGTTTAATGAGAAAACATTCTCACTAGCAACATTTTAGTAATACAAATGAGTTAAGATAAAACTAGGAGATGTGTACAAGCAAAAGACAATTACCTCCACAAGAACAAAATGAAATTCATTTATTTGATTAATACATGTATCTTAGCAATTCGACATAGATCCGGTCTATTTTATCGAAACATGAGATGAAGGGATTTGCTTTGTCTACCAAACCAAATTTTAGGAAATAAAAACAGATACATAATTTTTGATAACTTCTTGCTGCCTCTTCCAAAGATTCCCGATTTACTTTTCGTACTTTACTAGCTTAGTGAGAGATAGAAACATTGTCTCGTTGTAATAATGAGCGAATCAATGAATGAATATGCAGTCTAAGCCAGACTACCCTATACATTTTCTAAATTGGTAAAAAGGAGAGATACCCATGCCCTTCCCATCTTCTACATTCTCTTTCTCATATGAAGTAACTCATACCTACATTACCCAGTTGAACTTTGATATGGACGCTTTTATTGCAATAGGAGTTTTTTAGTTTTATTTATTTATTATATCTGTTGGAATCCCTATAATTAAGGATAGAAATCTGATGGTATTGGAATCCCTATAATTAAGGATAGAAATCTGTTGTGATCTCTTGTAAATAGAAACTAATCTCAGTTACTGATTCTTAGGAAATTAGGATATCAATTACTGATTCTTAGGGATTAGGATTTATTTCCTTTAAAATGATTATTTTTCTCTTTATAAAGCTGTAAACTAAAGCAGTAGCAATATAACAGAATTTTTCCTCTGAGTGTTTTTACATGGCATCAGGGCTATAGGATTCATTCGATCCTATTTTTTTCTCTAAATTCCCTTACTAAAAATTTCTGTGGTTTAGTCCTCCAATGGGTGATATCAATGAGAATTTCTCTGAAACTGAGACATCACAAATAACTCAGAATATCAATCAGGGAATCACTCAAGGTGAAATTAATTCCTCCCTTATAATCACCAATCATCGGCTAAATGGGAAGAACTTCTTGCAATGGTCTCAATCGGTTCTTATGGTGATTCGTGGTCGTGGCAAATTAGGGTACATCAATGGAGAAATCCCACGACCAACCATGGCTGATCCTACTTATGCCACTTGGGAACTCAACAATTCAATTGTAATGGCTTGGCTAATCAATTCGATGGAAGGCCATATAAGCCGCACCTATCTTTTTTTCAAAACTGCAAAAGACATGTGGGATGCAGTCAAAGAAAACTACTCAGATCTTGGAACCGCCTCCCAAGTATTTGAAATCAAGCTTAAGTTAAAGGACATCCGACAAGGAACACTCGAGGTAACTCACTACTATAACAATTTGAAAATTTTGTGGCAAGAACTGGATATGTATTATGAGGCAGATTGGGGTGAAGGCTTAGAACACAACAGGTTTATGGTCCATCTCAACAATGAACGTCTTTATGAGTTTTTAGCAGGACTGAACCGTGAGTTAGATGAGGTCCGTGGCCGAATTCTGGGTAGATCACCTCTTCCAACGATCGGTGAAGCATTTGCAGAAGTTAGAAGAGAAGAAAAGCGTCGTCTTGTCATGATGGGAGATTCAAAGGAACCTAAACCTATGACTCCAATTTCTAATCGTCCTACTGAAACCTCTGCTCTCATCTCCAAAGGTCCACAGCCACAAAAACGTGCTGGAAATGATTCTGGATCAACAAGACCATGGTGTAGTCACTGCAATCGTGTTGGTCATACAAAAGAAAAATGCTTCAAACTCCATGGCTATCCTGAAAAAAAACAGAAGGATAATAAGACTGCCATGTTATCCTCCACTACTGCTGATGATGTTCTTGGTGTTCGCTTAACCAAAACACAGCTTGAGACTCTCCATAAGATACTTGGTACCCCCACTACTCATGGATCTCTAGCAACTCAAGGTACTGCCCTCAACATTGCTTTTGAATCTAATAATCAATCTCCTTGGATACTCGATTCGGGCGCCTCTGATCACATGACAGGTGACTCCACGTTGTTTCACACCTACACTCCTTGTCATAACAAATCCCGAATCCGCATAGCTGACGGTTCTTACTCACCTGTGGCTGGAATAGTAGAAGTACAAATGACAGAGAATTTTTCTCTCGATAAAGTCCTACATGTTCCAAACTTGTCCTGTAATTTACTTTCAATTAGTAAACTTACTAAGGATGAAAAAGTTCTTGCTGAATTTTCTGCAATTGGTTGTGTGATACAGGAACAGAAATCGGGGAGGATGATTGGCACTGCTAAAGTTGATGATGGACTATATATTTGAAATAAAAACAGTACACAAGGGGGATTGGCTCTATCCACTGCAAAAGAGGACACTATTATGTTATGGCACCGTAGGTTAGGACATCCAAACTTTGTGTATTTGAAAAAACATCTTCCGCTGTTATTTCGAAATAAAAGTATTAATTCCTTGAAGTGTGAAATTTGCCAATTATCTAAACATACCCGTGTGCCATACCCATTAAAACCACATATTCAGTCCCAACCTTTTTCGTTAATCCATAGTGACCTATGGGGAGCCAGCCGAGTGAAAAATATTACAGGGGCTAGATGGTTTATAACATTCATGGATGATCATACTAGGGTCTGTTGGGTCTATCTGCTCAAAGAAAAATCTGAAACACCCAAAGTATTCCAAAATTTTCACTCAATGGTTCGAACCCAATTCAACTCTACCATACATACCCTCCGTACTGACAATGGGAGAGAATACTTCAACTCTGTCTTAAGTCCATACCTTTCTGACCAAGGCATTATACACCAAAGCTCTTGTCCTGACACTCCTCAACAAAACGGGATCTCTGAGAGGAAAAATCGTCATCTTCTTGATGTGGCTCGAGCCATAATGTTCACTATGAATGTTCCAAAATACTTGTGGGGAGAAGCTGTCCTTACTGCCTGCTATCTCATAAACCGAATGCCATCAAAGATCCTCAATTTCCAAACACCTCTAAATACTCTTTTAAAGGCCTTCCCTCTATTTCATGTCCCTAATCTTCCAGCCAAAATATTCGGCTGTAAAGCTTTTGTCCATAACCATCAACCAAATCAATCCAAACTTGATCCTCGAGCCCACACCTGTATCTTCATTGGATATTCCCCTACACAAAAAGGCTATAAGTGTTACTCACCAACATTGCGCCGAATGTTTGTCTCTCGAGATGTTACCTTCTTTGAAAATGAACCATACTTTGCAGCATCTCATCTTCAGGGGGAGATTTTTAATGAAGATGAGACCCTTAATATTCTCCTCATCATACCGCCTGATCCTACTACTACTATCCCAGATTTAGTTGTTTCCCCTATACAGCAAGAATTTAACACCGTCCTTCCCAATGACAATACCTCCACCGAAGTACAACAGCCACTTGGTCAAGGAAAACAGCAAATACAGGTTTACTCCCGACGGAATCGTTCTCCTGAAACTGATACAGTAGTGCCAATTACATCTCCAACCGAGGACTGTTCTGAAGCAGAAGTCCCACCTCCGTCACCATCCATCTATCTTCCAATTGCAGTTCGAAAGGGTACAAGGAGCTGCACTCAACATCCTATTTCTCGGTTTGTATCCTATGGAAATTTATCTAAGTCTTACAAAACTTTTGTGACTAATGTTGATTCTGTAAAAATTCCAAAAAATATAGAAGAGGCTCTTGAATCAGCTGAGTGGAGACAAGCCGTGATGGAAGAAATGAAGGCCCTCAAAAACAATGAAACATGGGAAGTCTCGGATCTGCCTAAAGGGAAAAAAACCGTAGGGTGCAAATGGATTTTCACTACGAAATTTAAACCCGATGGCCGTATTGACCGATACAAAGCTCGACTTGTGGCTAAGGGATTCACCCAAACTTATGGTCTCGACTACAACGAGACGTTTGCACCGGTTGCCAAGCTAAACACCGTTCGGGTCCTGCTATCTCTTGCTGCCAACCTTGATTGGCACTTGACTCAATTGGATGTAAAAAATGCTTTTCTCAACGAGGAATTAAATGAGGAGGTGTATATGGATTTCCCACCAGGGTTTGAAGAAAACAAGGACCAAGTGTGTAAGTTGAAGAAGTCCTTGTATGGGCTGAAACAATCTCCACGAGCGTGGTTCAGCCGATTTGCAAAAGCTATGACTAGCAGAAATTACATTCAAGGACAGGCAGACCACACCATGTTCTACAAGCACTCGGAAGAGGGTAAATGCTGCATCCTTATCGTTTATGTTGACGATATAATAATAACAGGAAATGACTCGAGCGAAATTTTGAGATTGAAAGAATTTCTTGGTACAGAGTTTGAACTTAAAGACTTAGGGAGTCTTAAATATTTTCTTGGTATGGAGGTAGCAAGGTCGAAAAAAGGTATCTTCATTTCCCAAAGGAAATATGTTCTTGATCTACTGTCGGAAGTTGGTTTGATGGGCAGCAAACCAGCCGAAACTCCTATGGAGTTTAACCTCAAATTGGGAACTAATGAGGATGGAGAAGAAATCGACAGGGGGAGATATCAACGTCTAGTAGGAAGGCTCATCTACCTATCTCACATCCGTCCAGACATAGCCTTCAGTGTTAGTGTTATTAGCCAGTATATGCATGCCCCGAGGGAGAAGCACCTGGAAGCTGCATATAGAATACTAAGATACCTAAAAGGAACTCCTGGTAAAGGCCTGTACTTCAAGAAGACTATCAACCGAAGCGTGGAAGTCTACACTGATGCAGACTGGGCAGGTTCTGTTAATGATAGACGGTCTACAAGCGGCTATTGTAGTTATGTTTGGGGTAATCTCGTGACGTGGAGGAGCAAAAAACAATCTGTGGTAGCACGCAGCTGTGCAGAGGCAGAGTATCGAGCACTATCTCATGGTATATGCGAAGGAGTTTGGATACAAAGACTTATGGGAGAACTAAAAGTGCCTTTTACCAGACCTATGAAGATGTACTGTGACAACCAGGCTGCTGTCAGCATAGCACATAATCCTGTGCATCATGATCGGACCAAACATGTTGAAATAGATCGTCACTTTATAAAAGAAAAAGTACACTCAGGAGAAGTATGCATCATCTACCTACCTACTAGACAACAAGTTGCAGACATGTTAACCAAAAGTTTAAACAGAAACATGTTTGAAGAACTTAGTGGCAAGCTGGGTTTGATTAACATCTACACTCCAACTTGAGGGGGAGTGTTGGAATCCCTATAATTAAGGATAGAAATCTGATGGTATTGGAATCCCTATAATTAAGGATAGAAATCTGTTGTGATCTCTTGTAAATAGAAACTAATCTCAGTTACTGATTCTTAGGAAATTAGGATATCAATTACTGATTCTTAGGGATTAGGATTTATTTCCTTTAAAATGATTATTTTTCTCTTTATAAAGCTGTAAACTAAAGCAGTAGCAATATAACAGAATTTTTCCTCTGAATGTTTTTACAATATCAGGTTTTATTAAGAGTTTTAGTTTTACTTATTTTCTCTATTATATTAGGTTTTTATTTCCTTCATAAACTCTAAGTTAGGAATTCTATTAGGACTCTTTTCTTTGTTATTAACAATCTATAAAAGGGTGCCAATATGAAATAAAGAGATAAGCAATTATTCTATCAAAAAGAAACATTATTTTGAGAGGGGGTTCAGTCAAGGACGAGTCTGCCTTTTGAGTAGCCATAGGTCGAAGCAAGAATTCTTTCTCGTCTAGACCTGTAACTGGATCCTACGCCAAGGCACATAACAACTTGGTATCCGAGCCAGCTGTCATGGGTCACGAAAAGACTTTGACAGCCAAGCTAGAGGCTTTCATGGAACAAATGGCTTCAAGGCAACAAGCATTAGAGGAGCAGGTGGCGATATTATCTCTTTCGGTCCAAAAGATAACGAAAGGGGATTCAAAGAAAAATAATGAAGAACAAGGCAGCAGCGGAGGCACGAAAAGGAACTGAGACTCGCAACACGGTGGGTGCATGGTGCCATGATACTCTAAGATGGAATTTCCCACTTATGATGGTGTTGAAGACCCTTTAGGGTGGCTGAAAAGATGCGAAAATTTTTTTGGCAATCAACGAACTAACAAAGAAGACAAAGTAGGCTTAGCTTCATTCCATCTCTTAGGAGAGGCACAATTGTGGTTTGATCAAATGGAAGAAGAGGAGGCAAATCTTGATTGGGGGCGCTTCAAAGACTGTTGTCATGTAAGGTTTGGGCCACCTATGAGTAATAACCCCTTGGGGAACTTGCCAACTTCAGACAAACTGGGATTGTAGGGGAATATCAACGTCAATTTCAATCGCTATTGGCTAGGACTGCTAATCTTAAACCTCGACAACAAGTAAACCTCTTTACTGCCGGGTTGGTAGAGGAACTTAGAATTGATATTGTGATGCAACATCCGGAAAACCTTGGAGTTGCAATGAATATGGCTCGAACATTGGAACGTAACAAAATGTCTCTTCCAAACTGTCATCTCGAGCCATCCTGAACTGACCAACTTCCCAAAACACTGGCAGCAATTCAATCATTCTAACAACTAAGAGCATTGCAAAGGGAGGGAGACAAACAACAGAACCAACAGGGAACAATGGCAAAATAGGTTCTTCTGCACCATTTATTAAGCGATTGACACAGACAGAAATGGCGGAAAGAAAGGCTAACGGTCTGTGTTATAATTGTAACGAGTCTTATTCCATGGGACACAAATGTAAAAGGTTTTGGATAGAAGTACCAGATGTTGAAGGCAAGCAAGATGATGATGTGATAGATGATTTTGGATAAGTTCTGAAGTTTATTCTGAATTTGAGCTTGAGGACAAGCTCAACTCCGAGAAGGGGAGTAATGATATGGATGCTTTTATTGCAATAGGAGTTTTTAGTTTTATTTATTTATTATATCAGGTTTTATTAAGAGTTTTAGTTTTACTTATTTTCTCTATTATATTAGGTTTTTATTTCCTTCATAAACTCTAAGTTAGGAATTCTATTAGGACTCTTTTCTTTGTTATTAACAATCTATAAAAGGGTGCCAATATGAAATAAAGAGATAAGCATTCTATCAAAAAGAAACGTTATTTTGAGAGGGGGTTCAGTCAAGGACAAATCTGCCTTTTGAGTAACCATAGGTCGAAGCAAGAATTCTTTATTATCTAGACCTGTGACTAGATCCTACGCCAAGGCACATAACAAACTTCTAGCAGATAAAAAACCATATCATGAAACTCATGAAAGAAGAAATAAACTCAAAAGTTTTGCCAGAACAAAAACAAAAAAGCTGTGACTGTATCCAAAGCATACACAACAAAAATGCAAAGTGTGCATCAAATTACTATTTAACAATTAAAAGCTATCGTCACACCAATCTCATTAGTCCATGAAAGGTTATAAGATGCCTTATAATATATTATACCTTGTCCCCGTCCTTGGTTAGACGCAGAGCACACTCAATTAACAAGTCCACCAAATGGAAGTTTGTTTCTGAATCTATAAAAGTGTCAAGAAAAGAATAATTAGATATAGGAAATATTGTATTAGTCTATTAGATATAGAAAATACAAAAAATAATTCCACCACGCCAGAAAGCTACCTGTTGAGTGCTTTAAAGGAACATCATCAACAAAGTGACGGATAGAATCACATATGTTTGCCAAAGCCCAAGAGGCTGGTATTCGCACCTGCAAAAGTATTTGTAAGCAAAACTTGCATCTTAAACACTAGATATATAAGCACTCTCCTAAGGTCTAAATAAAAAAGATTTTAAAATTACCGAGACCATAGAATCACGAGTGTTAATCTCAACAGCATGGATAAACTTGCCAAGGTTCCCTGCACTAAATAGTTTAGGCTTTCCGTAAATTTAGTTTTCATCATTTTTGCACATACAACCCATTAAATCATAAAAACTTATATCCTAGTAACATTGCAGAATCACCTCGCAGAAGCTTTCTGGAAACATGAGACAACACCAATGGCTCGACAAGCAGCTGACCTAACTGAAGGAACCTTATCATGCTCAGCAGCACTGATCTATTTTTTTTTTCAAACATAAATCACAATAAAATGGAGTGAATGTTATGTAAGATCAACACAAAAGGGGAAGGGAACAAAATTTCAAGTTTTAAATAATGCTAAATCAGGACTTACTAGAGACGAAACAATGAAGTCCTGGTTTTCCTTCAAGAGAGAAAAGAATACAGAAGAAGTGATTCCAGCAAAACAAGTTACTGATGCAGTTCTCACCTTCCAAAGAAAAGCAGTTCAGTGTCATATACAGGTAAGAATATAATACTTCAATCTTGTTATAAGTGTAGTTACCACCTACAATGAATGATATGATAATCTCAATGCAAAAGAAAAACCACAATGTACAAATAAAAAGCCCAACTTTCATCGAACTCTTTGATATTCTTCACTAAAGCCAATGTCTGCAGCAAGCAATAGAATTTATCCACAAGGTCAAGATCTATTTTGTGAACCAAATAGATAATGATAAGCAATAAAATGAAGGAAATCAAAGCTGTCATAAGTTATTGTATGTCTGCAGGGCATTAAATGAGGCCAAAATGAATTCTCAACTAGCTCTCACAAATCAGTTTCTTGTGCTTAAACAATTAACCTTCACCAGTTCAATGTTGCTCTTACATCTAGCACCAATGGCCATCCATGTTATAAATCAGAATTCTCAAGCTTCTCCAAGAGTGCCAGCAGTTCAGAATTTTGAAGGTCGTGTGTTTCCATTCGACACTAGAGTACTTAGGCTTTTTCTATAAAAAAAATTAGCCACTAAAGTTGTGAATCATTTACACCATAACATAATTGGCCAAAAACTAGGTATTTAGAGGAAAATAAAAAAAAAATAAAAAGTTTAAGGCAAAGCGAAATGCATGTATCCACCTCTAATTGCACATAGAAGATTAAAGACAACCATGATGACCATCATCATCATAATAATAACAGAGAATCAAGCAACTCAGCTTGAATAAGCCTTAATCTGCTGAATGTCAGTTGTTTGGGTGATCTGAAGAGGGGGAACAAGAAGCTATCTGAAGAGGGGGAACAAGAAGCTAACTAACCATTGCAGAAGTATGCCATAGAATGAGAGGCATGAGCTTCTCAATTGTCTCAGCCCACTGCTGAAGTCCTGATGGAAATGTATTTCTTTCTTCTTTTGCATCTTCTGGACTCCGGGGTCCATATGATGGAGCTGATGATACTTTCTTTGTCCTTATGCAATCAGAAGTAAATGGGGAATCCAAAAAATTTTCTTCCGAAAGATCCTCAGTTCCTCTAAAACCAGATATTGCACGAAGGCATTCATCCAAAACCTGAAGAATGAAAATAATAAATTAACATCAAAAGGGAGAAAAAGAAAAGAAAATCAGAAATGGAAACTGACAAAAACTACCACACAGATAAGGGCATCTTTGCCCATTACACACTAATAACTCTGGCAAGAAGAGTCTCCTGGCCTTCCATGTATTTGGTGCATGGATGTGTTTCTGGAGTTTCCAGACAACAAAATCCAGAGGAGCAAAATAAAAATGATACTAATACCTATAGAGTCCATATAAAAGGATTTGATATGAAATGTCAATTGGTCACAAAAATTGCCACAAACATATATACAGACATATATATACATGCTCACATACATAAATATATGTATATAAAAAAGAAGAGGAAACCAGTTGGCAATTTCACCTTTATAGCAGCTGTAACAATTTTTTCCCCAACAAATAGAGCTGTATTTCCAGCTAGTTCCTTCCAGGACTTTGTTGCAACTTCGGCATTACCTTCTCTCAGAAATTTATAAACAATAGCAGAAATTTTTCCCCAGCATACTAACATTAAGTTCGGGTAATTGTGAGAAATGGCTCGAAGGGCCTGCAACATGAAATGCATATATGTACACACAAAAGGTTTTTTCAAATCAAAATGCTCAAAGGAATCTCAATAGAATAAACTCAAATCTCAAGTTTCAATATCAAAAATCAACAAACCAAACCTAACACAACCAATCTCTCTATCTGTATAGCAAGAGGGAGGGAGGGGGAGAGAGAGAGATACACATGCATATATACATGTGTGTATGAATAAACCTAGGTTTTAATTTCAACCCATTGAAAATAAAGCCCACCTATATGCCACACAAAGTCTTAATAAAAGAAACCAAACAAAGAACCCCACAGAAAGTAAATCGCAGACTTCAAAATTTTGCAAGAATATCTTCCATCATTATCCTTCTCAATCAAAATACAACATTGCACAATGACAAAAATGAAAGTATCTTTTTTAAGACAAACAAATATGAATTTATTCTATTTTATCTTGAACTCTGTTTTTCCACATACATCTTGATCAATATAGATCACTATCATCCAAAAGCCAATTCCTTCATTTGTTCCTCTTTGTGTGTGTTGTCTATGGGGAAAGGAAAGCTTCCAAAGACAAGAATGGGCATTTGTAAACATGCTCACTTAACATCAACATTAATAAAACAAGCATTATCTTCGCATTTAACTTTACATAAGGTTCATCAATTTTATTGCACAGATACCAGATTTATTGTTTAGTAATCCAGTGGTTCACAACACATCCAAATGTATCTCATTCCCTCTTCAGCTTCAATTATGTCCTCTTATCTTTGCTATAGCAAGCAGCTAGTTTTGGCATCTTAGCAATGTCTAATTGAATGAAACAACATATATTGAATAATTACCAATGATTTACCAATAATCCTACACTCTATTAATATAAGATACCAAATTGTGAAAAATCAGGAAGTAATAACTGGAGAAAAGGAGGAAAGGAGCACACAAGAATCAGGGATAAGAATGATACATTGCTCAACCAGAGAAGTATTAGTAAGCCACCAGAACTCGACATGACCAACTAACACATTAAATGCTATAACTTTAAATTTACTTGAAATTACCTGAAGTGCTTCAAAGCAAACTGTTGGGTTGCTTAGTCGTTCACAATGCTTAAGTAATGTTAGAAAAACACCAGACTTCTTGTCAGCCTCCACAAAACCTGGAATAGGCTTCAAATAACAAGGTTCAATTAGCAAATGATTTCTAGAAGAGAGAAACAAAAAATCAACTTCTTAACTCATAAGCTTATAGGATAGAGAACAGGTCAATGAAAACTGGAAGTGGTATCCATTCAACTGATGGTTTGTTCACATCGGAAAGACTCAACTGTAAAATAATAATAAGAATATGAATAATAAATAATCAAGTACTGGCTATCATTTCATTAAAAGAAACCAAAAAGAGTTATTACATTACATGAATGATACACACATTCACTCAGGTCCCTTTGTGACATACCCAACAAAAATCCTCCTACAATAAACAGAAATTGCAGCAATTTATCCATTAACAAACGTTTTTATGAACCATGTGTAAAGTGTTCAACAAGGTAATGGGTCACAAACATGGCGAGCAGGTCATAACCGGCTTCTATTCTTATGCCATTAGTCTACAACATTAAAGTGAAAAACTCATTAAAAGACATTAGTCTACAACATGCAATGGAATGATACATGAGAAAGTGATAAAGGGAAAAAATTCTAATCCTTCAAGAGAGACGTATGTTTGTGATTATATGAAATGGTTGAAGAAACAAAATGAATACCAAGGACAAAAGGTTAAGAGTAGAGTAAATTCCGGTGCCTCCTATAACTCTGACTGGGGTTCAGTCACTCAACTTTCTCTCTCCTAATCATGAGATGTCGTTATAAAAGTTATCAGCTCCACGGTTTTAATTTTATTACCAAAGGTATAACCAATCAGCATATTGCTTTTTAATAAATTCTTTCATTTGAAATCACTCTAATGATTACCATATATGCTTTAACTAGTTTCACAACCGAAATTCATGTCCTCCACCCTCCCCCAACCCCCACCTCCCCCCATAAAAAGAAGAGAGGAGAACCTAACTGAAAAGAAAACTAATTTTGACCATAATAATTGGGCAAATTTTATAAAAAGTGAGATAACCTGTCGACAATTCCTTTAAAATCATTTCTCTGACTTGGATGGAAGGTGAAACTGATAAAGCAGTTGTCAAACAGCTAATAGCAGCAGCCTAACAAAAGAAGTAAGATATAATTATCTTCACAAGCGAAAAGGCCTAAATGTTGCCATCCACACCAGTCAAAGATAAAATATAAAAACAATTAAAAGAACCCTGCCTGCAAACCAGTCTGATCACTTTTGAAAGGAAAACCAGCTTCAATCCTTGCTTGTAAAGATAAAATTACTTTCGGCAACAATTCACCTGGCATTCGTGAATATCTGTGGAATTACAAGCAAAACGACAAAATAAATCCAATATAAACATGCTAGGCTCTTCCTAAAAGATCAAAGGAGGCAACATATGAACTTAATAAAGTCATGGACAAAAAGTAATCAGTTCCTTTTCAAGCTGCTATCCAACGCATCCAATAAAAACCACACTGGTTTTTTCTTTATGCGTAGAAACTATTCAAACAATTCTACCACTTAAATCCTTCGTAAGTCCAAGTGACCCTGAAAATAGATCTGATTATCTAGCTTGTTCTTATCAGTTCAGAGAATTGTAAACCTGTTCTAACCTGGATTACAGAAGTGCATATCATGTAAATCATTTTGCATGCACACCACAAAAGCAGATCCTATCGGTCTTCCAGACAATGACCAGATATCATGATACTAAGAGCATACAAAACAATATTAGCAGTGAAAGAGAAGGGAAAGGATGATGGGGGCGACAAAGGACAGAAAGAAGATAGAAATGAAATCACCCCGGGATTGATATAAGGCCACTCATCAATCTCATAAGTAAAAAAATATGAATTTAAAATAATCCCATCAATTTATAATTTCTCTTCATTCTCTTTGTTTTGAACAGATTCTCTCTTCTTTTTTTGTTCTTTTTTCTCAGTAGGTATAATTCACCATATTTGTCTCTATATTGCCACCTAAAAGAGACTCCACAGATTTAGCTTTATTATACCCGATTGAACAGAAGTAAAAGAAACAGAGTTCAGTGTCATATGAATATAAATGCAACAGAAAGATTTAATTGAAAAGAAATAAATTACCAGCTAAAAAGGAAGAAAATAAGTAAGCATTTTAACAACCACAAGAAGAGATAAGAAGAAAGACTCATACGGTGTGGATGATATCAAAAGCATTAGAATCTTGAAAACCAACACCAGCAAACGACTATTAGTTTCATGCTGAATTAAGTATAGAGTACCTACATCACAAAGGCAAGGGCCAAAGATATTATTATAAATAACTTTATCAAAATTCATAATAATAACTAACAAGTAAGAAACACACATGGGAAGTACCAAAGGCAAGCAGAGTCTTTAAAAAAATGAACCACACAGGATATAATCAAGTACCAGTATGCAGCTGCATTAGTATCTGGCCAAGTGAACTAGAAAGTGCCATAAAAGATCCCAATTTAGCAGATTCTTTATATTCTGCTACCTGAAGAAAAACAGTAGCAGGCCCATCCATCATGACAGCCAGAGCTGAGGCAGATGCCATCCGTGCCTAGGCATCACAAAATTGCTCATGTAAGCAAAAAGCACGATTCAGGTTTAAGTAACACATCTGGCAACTACATGATGTAAAGCCATAAAAAACAAAGAATATATCTTTGTCATAATCCAGTGATTGTCAACTAAACTAAACATGAGGCATAGGTGTCATATAATTTTCCAAGAACAATAAATGCTAAGGAAAAAAAAAAACCTACAAAGACAAAAGTTTTACCTTCAAGTAAGGATCAAATAGCAAGGATGCCATCAAAGTGGCTTCAAATTTTCTGCAGTCAGCTATGTTAAATAAATGGAACAGAAAGACTTGCTACAGGAAAACAAAATGATAAAAAACTTCATGGAAAATTAGCTCAATAGAGCAATAATAGGATTACATTACCTTGGTTGTAGTACATCATTGGTCGGCAAAAGCATTGTCCATTGAGATGTAAAGGATTTGGGATCAGCTTGACAAAGATCCTGCACCAGAAACACGCAACCAAAGAAGCCCTGATTCAGATTCAAGTTCATGTGCTTGCACAAAGTGAAAGTACACGAACATTAATCCAAGTCTTTTGGAGCAATTAAAGAATTAGGGCACTCTTCCTTTTTTAGGGACAATGAGATCATTCACTAGTACCTTTCCCATTAATGGCCAAAATGGAGCCACAAAATGCTACCGAGCAAGAAGTGCCATTCCACAAAATTTTGAAAACCATAAAATAAAAAATTAATAAGACATGCGATGTCCATGTTTTGATATCATCAATACACATTAGTTAATCCAGGAGTGGCAGAAAGCAATATCACAGTAACAAAATAAATACTATCACAAAACTAAAAAAGGTAAAGGGCTATCAGATCATAGTTTTGAACCAAATATAAAACAGCTGGATACTTCAGAAATTCCAGCATCAACAAAATGACTGGTGTTCAGGAACGAGTACTTAAGAATGTACTAATAAAGATTTAGGAAGCATAAAATAGAGTTTTGGTTGTTTTGAAGAACATGGAGAGCAATTAACCGTATAAAACCAATTTGACTTCCAACCTAATTATTTACAGACATAAGAAATCCTAAATGCATGAAGTATCAAATCAAACATATAAAACAAACCACCAAAAAACCATCCTTCATGCCATATCAATGTTGATTTCATAGTAATTATTTAATTTCAATTCATATGATTAATCAGAAATTTTAACAATTTAGACTACAAATTTTCAGTTCTAAAAGACTTGGTCTACGCTGAACGACCTAGATTTGGGTATCTTCCTCATTGTTCATGAGTATTCCCACTAATTCCTAGATCAAAAAAACGCCACATTTAAAAAATTTTCCACATTTAATATGGAAAGCTCAAAAATCACCTCAAAGCAGGCTTTATAGCTGCATATAAACATTGGGGAAATAAAATCAAAACGTAGTCACAAGTAAGAAGGAATGATGTTCTAAACTTACCTGTATACAAACAATGGCAGACACTCTAATCTTTGAGCATCGAGAATCATTAATATCTTTAAGTGATCCATCACTGTCACTGTAATCAGAGTCTGATGATGTAACATCAACCATAGAAGAAATTTGATCAGAAGAACTCTGAGGATCTAGAGCTTTAGCCTGCCTAGTATTTAAATTGTCCTTTTTGCGCAAGTGTGGAGGCCTATATGGAGTACTATTTGTTTGTTTAGGCTCTTCTAAAGTCAGCTTAAGCCTTGGTGAACCAAATTCTTTCTCCTTGGAACTGACAGCAGCACATATGACTTGGTTTCCACTGGTAAGGCCATAAACGAAAAACATACGCAAGGATGCCACAAAACTAGACACCTGAAAGTAACTTTTGTATTACATTCATGCAGTAGCAAAGCAAAAAGAATTTAACATTTAAATTAAAACTATGTCCATAAGTTGTAACGATTTGCTTACATGTTCTGAAAGAGAACCTTTAGGATCCAGAAGAACCAAATGAAGGCAATGCAGAAGAGAAGCATAAAACCTGTACACAACAAGAAAACTTGTTAATTAATACTTGAAAGAGCAATGCGTGTTTTTATTTTATCAAGTTCTCTCCACGGATAAGAAGGAAAGATCATACCTTGACATGATAATGTCTTCCACAACCAAATTCTTAGAGGCTAATAAATCCATCATCTTCCTAAAAACCTAATTAAAAAAACTCAACTTCAGCATCATGTTTACAGAAGCCACCAAAGCCAAATAGAGAACTTGCCTGAATGGTTGACTGCCAAATATCAACTGGAAAGGAAGAACCGCTCCTTGAATATAGTTCACCAAGCATAGTAAAGGAAGCAGTTAGAACTTCCCATAAACTACCATTTCTCTGTAATTTCTTCCCCATTTCAATAGCACTCTTTTGATTGCGACTTGAAGAATACAAGGAGATTAAATCCGTATGAGAACGTGCAATGATGTGAAGAAGAACATTTACCAACTGAATATCATCTGGCAGAGAGCATTTTCGTTGGTTTTCACTAACAAGATATCTGAGGATTGAATAAATTAATAACATTGTTATTATTAATGAATTCGAGCAAGCATAAAAAATAAAAGAAAAATGGATAAGAAAAGAATGTGAAATTGAACGAACCTGAGAGTTTCCAAGCATTCTAAAGTTGGTTTATACAAAGAAGCACTGGACGTTGCTTTGGCAAGAAAATGATCAATGATTTTGGTGGAGGAGTCAAGAAGCAAGGCCCAAGATGAGGTATTGATATCGAGAGAAACCCGATGACTGACATCATGGATCTGGGGCAAACAAGGATATGGATTAGCAACTAGATAACAAATAAAAAATAATCAAATAAGAACAAGTATGATCGAAATTCAAATACCAAGCGGCAAGTGTTGGAAAATGTATGGACCAAATCGTGTTGAAATTGGGAGGCATTGGCAACGAGTTGGATGAGAAATAAAAGATCGGAAGTCACCTGAAAGTAACAATCGAAAATCTTTAACATTAAATGACAAATAAGAGCGAGAAAGATGGTGGAATTTTGGGAAATAAAAGATACCTCGTGAGCAGGGAGGTCGGAGGCGGCAGATATGAGAGAAGAGTGAGAGTGAGAGAAGATTAGGGATTGTACAAGTTGAGGGATGGAAGGAGGGCTTGTTAGTGTTTCGTCTCTCAGAGTAAGAAATGCCGTTCTCCATGACCTCACCGCCGTCATTGACGATGATGATGCCGCCATTGACGGTGTCTCCGCCTGGGATGACCAAATACTACAAGCTTAATTATTCTTTCAAATTTTCCGTTTTGGTGATGGAGTTCAACGCGGCTGGGGCCTCGTGGGAATTCGCCTGCGCGGACCTTCGACTTCGATCCGGTTAACGGCGCGGTTTTAAATAAAGCCTTGGGTTCGATTCAATTAGATTTTTCGAATCATTTGCTATAGTTTAGTTCCACTCAAGTGAAATTTTATGGGTCCAGCCACCTATCCCTACTCGAGATTTGCTTCAAATATGAGAGGTTTGGAAAAAAATATAAACTCAAAAAAAAAAATTTGACAAAAAAATAATGCTAATTTAAAAAACGGGTCGGGCTGAACAAAAAAAAATTTAATATTATTTTTTTATTGTTTTCTCTCTATTTTACTACCATTTTATTATGTTGCTATTATGCTATTATTTTGTTGTTATTATTTAAATATTGTATAAAACTTATTTTATTGTTAATTTTGTTATTATTTTAAAGAACTTTGTTAATTTTATTATTATTTTAGAGGCATTTACTTGTTAAGTTGTATCTATCTTAGTAGATACATATTTTTAAAATTTTATTTTCAAGTTGTTGGGAAATATTTATTTTGATGTTTTTAGTATTTCTGATATATTATATATATTTTAAAATTATATAAAAATAATATAAAAATTAATATGGGCGGGCCAGGTCGAGCCTGAGTTTTAACATTTTTATTCGAATCAGGATTGAGCAAAATTTTAGGCCCATTTTTTAGGTCGGACCTGAACCTAACAAATGGGCCTAAATTTTTAGTTGAACCCGGCCCGACCTATGCACACCTCGACACTCAACTTTAATTTTTTGTTTTATATTAATTTTGGGGTTTAAGTTTTATCTTATACTACTATTTAATTACGTATATGAGTTAGTGTTACAATCGATAGAATATTAACCAGGTAAGTAAAAGTGACAATTAAAATAAATTATATTATTTGAGTATATATTAATCTTTTTATTTTTAAAAAAACTTAATAAAAGTTTTGCATGAGATTACATTTGAATCTATGTTATTTGCATTTATAAAACATTAACTTTTATCTCTAAATCAAAGCTTTATTTTAATATAATATTTACATTTCAATTGTAGTATGCATATTTTATTACATCTCTCAATTATATATATTGATAATGTTGTTAATTGAGTTGGTGCTACAAACATTGTAGTCAGCATCATTCCATAATTGCTCATGCAAATCGAAAAAATAAACTTTAGGTTCCATTCCGATGCAAATTCTGATTGGTACCGGCCGTACCAATGCATATCGATTAATTTCGCCCATATAGGTCGGAATATGGTGTACAAAAAAAGACTAAATTACCAATAAATGCCAAAAAAATATAAATTTACCAGATTAGGTCGTTTTTTGGAATAATTATGGGAATAGGTTGATTTTACGAAAACGCTTCCACGTAGATGCGTTTTCAGGTGTAATGCAGAAAAACGCTCCTAAGTGGACGTGTTTTCTGACTAATCAACTAAAAAAGCTTCCAACTGGAAGTGTTTTCCACCTAGATATTTATGGTGTTAGGGTTTTTTATTTTAGGGTTAGTGTTTTATGTTTTAGGTTTTGAGATTAGGGTTTTTGAAGTAAGGTTATTTAGGGTTTAGGGTTTTTTAATTGTTAAATAATTATTATTGCATTCAAAATTTAAAAACACCGTATTTTCATCGAAACTCAGAGTACTCATTTGGGATGAAATATTAATTTTACAATTTTTGCACATTTTTAATACTAGTTTGATCCAATATTTTAGTAAATTATTTATCATAGTGCATTAATATTGACGAGATGGGTTCTAAAAATATATCCTGAGATTCTCGAGATATATGATGAACTTTTGTCCCAAGTGGAGGTTGAAATTTGTAGAGAGATAACGCTCCAAGCAGGATCCACTGTCAGCAAGAGTACTAAAAGCACGTCCAACTGGAAGAGCATCCAACTGACATGGCACTGAAAACGTTTCGAGTTGAACGTGCTTTCAGTACTCTTACTGATAGTGCGTCCTACTTGGAATGTTATCTCTCTACAAATTTCAACCTCCCACTAGCTGGGGAAAATTTTCAAAATCAACTTGAAGCTCATCCCCTGATCTATAAATGAAACATATTTTAGCCTCGAGTGGAATAAGCCATTTACAGGCAAATAAAAAGTTGTTAGGGGGACCAGAAGAAGATAAGTTCGTGGAGAAGATATAAGTTGGAGCAACGACGCAATTTGCATAAAAGTAAGCATTGATTTTTGTTGTTCATATTTAGTTGCAGCATTAATTTTTTGCATAATGTTTTTGTTCCGAATGTCCCTCGATAGATTATTGGTTGAAAATGAGTGGACGGATTAATGTTATTATTTATTACGATGGTGAAGTGTGTGACACCGAGAATGGGGTCATTTTTTATTAGAGAACATAGTGCGACTGACTTTTAACTAGAACATACAATTACTAGAACTACAGACAAGAATTAGGCGAAAAATTGTCTGATCCAACCAACTGAGAGTATCGTCCCTTAAATATCAATTTGGTGCTTCGGATGACCTCGTTAGATATGACATTTTCAATATCAGGGTGCAAGGGGGTTAGAGGCGATGTTGTAGACACATCTGGATAGTGAATCACTATTTCTTAAGTTATATGTCGAATTTTCAAGGCCAAACCAAAACCTTCAAACGCCGACATCTGTTCTTGTTCAAGATTCCAGAACGGAAGAACATGCTGATAGTCCAATGACACAATTGTGTGGTGGGTTCACCATTTTGTTAGGAACTTCCAATTATGATATTTCAGAATCATCAATGTGAAGACACTCATCTATCTCAGCCCTAGATTTCAACTGCGGCAGGCAGAACACTGAACAGTCAGGTTAGAGTGGTAGGGCAGAATATACAACCCATGCACGTCACTCAATTAATGGTATTGATTTGAACTTCAATCAGCCGATGTTCAATGCTAGGAACTTTTATAGGGGAACGACATCAACTTCCAGTGGTTGCTTATCGACAAATGATTTTAAACATTTCGATAACTACATGAGAAGGGATGATGTACTCCCTACGACGTCCATTGGCAAGGGGACATCCAATACGACAGATGTTAGTGGGTCTGAGAATGAAGACGATAGTGAATCTGATACCGATCCAATCCAGGAGCCCGTTGTCGATAGTTCAGAAATTACATTATTTTATGAATTGCCTATTCCAACTAAACCAGAAGATGGTGGAAAAGGTGAAGATCCCGATGAAGATGCCGAAGAAGATTTACAGTTCAAGCCGTACTCGTCTCTAACCCACATGCATAATGTGGACCTATCGGTAGAGGATAGGTTAGAGTTTGGAAAACTACCACATAGGAGGCCGGGACAAGCGAGTTCTTCATTGGATTCGAGAGATTTTGAAGTAGGGAAGGAGTTTCCCACTAAAGATGGTTTTTTCAATGCAGTGAAGCGATACAACATCAAGATCGGGGTAAACTTCCATGTGGTTAAATCTCGATCTGAGAAGTTCAAGGCGAAGTGCGCAATGCAAGACCATGGATGTGGATGGAAAATCATGGCTTCTATTAAGAAGAAGACAGGGTTTTGGATGATAAAGAAGTTTACCGCTTCGCATACGTGTGTTGCGATGGGTACTGTATCAATACCAATATATATTACGTCACAGTTGAATTGCTAATTTTAATGTACTCATGTGAGTCAAAACCACTTTTTGAAAACAAAAATAGTGTTGACTTAAAAAATGAAAATTGGAGTCGTCACCAATCTTTTATTGAGGTGTGGCTGGATCACCTTGAAAATGATTTTGGTCTACGAGTTTTAAAAAGAAAACGGGTTCTGGAGTCAGTTTGCCTTTATTTTTTTTTAAAAAAATCTCGAGATATCGAAAGGTCATATCCAATGAGTTAGGACACAACGTTTCAAATTCTCGAGATAAGTTTTGATTTGAAATTTTTACGTTTGAATTGAAAAAAGGATACTTGGTTACTTAAATTCAACGAAGAAAATTGAAGCCCAATAAGTTAGGGCACAATCCTCTCGAAAACCTTGAATATCGAGTATTGCTTTATTTTGAAAACTTTTGAATAAAACGATTTTAATGTTTAAATGAAATGTAATCTTTTTGACAAATAAAACGCAATGGGATGACAATGTATAACACGAAAGAATAATTCGTAAGCCAAAATACATACAAATGAACGCAAATAATCAATTAATACAAACAAGCATAATAACAATAATCTCACATCACATATAAATATTAACACCAACATTTAAAAGCTAATGACCTAAAAGCCTATCACAAATAAAATGTAACTAATTTAAAATAAGTAAAAAACATGAGAGAAAATAAATTTGAAATTATCAATATATATACACAAAATTACACGTATTTAAAAAAATTAAAAAGAAGTAATTAATGTGAAGACTTGAAGTAGTTTAAAAATAGAATTAAAAATGAATAATAATATCTAAGTAAATTTTAAAGTAGTATTATAAGAAGAAAAAAAAAACAAACAAAACCCAAAATAATTTACATATATTAATCTAAATAGATAATACACATGAAATGAAATACTCAATATAAATAATAATATATATAACAATATGTGTAAAAGTTGAAATAAGTAAAATATATTAAAATAGGGTTTTTTAAAAGAAATAAATTAGATATTTATGAAGATAGATTTAAACAAGTATATACAAATATGTTAAAGAAAGAACTTAAAATTGATAGTTTTAATAATATCAAATCCATAACATAGAACATGAAAATATTTTGATATAAATTACGTATAATAAAATAAAATCATTTAAAAAAAATAAATTCTATTGGATTAACATAAAAATACAAAATAATTCATTATGAAATTAAATAATAATATACGATAATAATATAAAAAACTTAAAATAATAGTATATAATAGAATAAAATAATGTATATAAAAAGGTTAGTTAAATTGATATAAAAATAATAATAATACTACTACTAATAATAATAGCAGTAGTAATAATAATAATAATAAGAGTATTAAACTAATTAATTTAATAGCAGAAATAACAAAAGGACTAATTTGAAATTAAAATAGAAATTTAGGGGCAAATCTGAAATAAATAAAAAGAAAAGGACCACACTGAACGCGTGAATAATAGGGAAGGACCAAAAGGGAAAATAATCCCTACCTTCCAAAACGCTGCTTTTTTGCGCGGACCAAATTGAAGCAAAAATAAAATGCGTGGCCAAATTTAAAGGAAATAAAAGGATCGACTTAAACGTACTATAAAAAGAAGGGAACTATTTGGGCACATTTCCCATGCGCTATAAAATACGCAGATCTGGGACCAGTGGGTTGGGTAATCGGATCCATGGCCACCAAACGGCGTCGTTTTGGCACTATGGACCTTAGCTCAAAACGGTGTCGTATTGTATATTTATTTAAAACAAAAAAAAATTTAAAACAGTTCATTTCTACCCCAGTTTAAAACAAAAAAAAGGCTGCCCCTTTTCCTCTCTGCTAGGGTTTTGAAACCCTTCCTCGAGCCACCGCGCCTCCGCCACAATTCCACCGTGAATGGTGGTTAGAGCCGCACCACAAAAGGCTTTTTGGCTCTCCTTCTAACGGATCCGAAAGCGAGGTGTCGCGAAACCACAGGTAAGTCTTATTTTTTCTTTTTTTTATTGTTTACTATATTTAAAAAAAAACGAATCTCAACAAAGAAAAAGAGAGAAAAAAAATGAATATTTACCTTGAATCCCTTTTTATTTTCTCTGCTTGTAAATACAAAGTGTTGTTTTTTTTTTCTTTTTTTCATATCCCTTTACAAAATTTTCAATGGCTTTTTATAGCTGAAATGAAAAAAGAAAAGAAAATAAAATAAATCAAAAGAAATCTATTCTGTTATCTACGCCTTTGATTTGCGATTTTTGATTTTCTTGCTGTTTTTTCCCTGCCTGTGCTGTTTGTTGCCATTTTTGTTGTGCAGGTACAAGCTCGGAGGGGCGCACGCGCGTGGAGGCGCAACACGTGCCGGGGGCTTGGGTTCGGCTGCGGCGTAGAGGCAGAAAACTGCTATTGCTGTTAGGGTTTTTGTTTCGTGGTTTAGGGCTAGGCATTGGGCCTCTATAATTGGGCCACTGTTTATTGGGATTTAGATTGGATCGTAATGTATTTTGTAATCGGGTTTGGGTTTGGGCTGGCAATTGGACTGTATTTGGACTTTGAATTTTTATTTGGTATTTGGTTTTATTTATTTACATACGGGCCGGGCAAATTGGACCAATTACAATGTGGTTGCAGGTATTTCACAAGATCATCTAAATTTAGATTTTGAGATGATCGTAGACATTATATTGCCTACAGTGAAAACAAGTTCCAGGATTGTTATGTCGGTTTTAATTGCAAATATTTGTACTTAGTTCAATTACACGCCTTCATACCGCAAGGTGTGGATTGCAAAGTAAAAGGCATTGAAGAAGATGCACAGCGGCTGGGACGCGTCATACATCGAGGTATGACAGTGGTGTCGGGTCTTGGAGACATACATCCCAGGTTGTGTAACCTGTAACACCCCTAACCCCTGTCCGTCGATGGATTGGGGTTACGAGGCATTACCGAACATATCACAGTTCATACAGATGTTCATTACATTTCACAACTTAAAATTTTACCACATCAAATCTCGAAACTTAATCTAATATCAAATTTATAAAAATAATCATAACATTCAAAAACATTGCATAGTTAAAACATAATCCGACATCTATCTAAACATATCATATAACGAATGTATACAAGATTACTATTCCTTTAGTCGTATATCAAATTTATTTTTATAAATATATATAAACTCTTGCACATATACAAATTTAAACTTCAAACAAAACAAACTTTACTATTAAAAATTTCCATTTATTCATTTATACGGCATTGGAAATATAAAACATAACCAAACATACTTTATTTACTATAATATCATATGCATATTTATTAATGTCTAAACCATAACTACATATAGTTACCGAATCAATATTAACTTATTCCATTAATTAACCACATGGCATACTAGTCATATATACACATATAATCATTTAAACAAGTATCATTTCAATGACCAAATATATTTCTTTTCTTGACACAAGTTCATGCGCAAATTACCATATTGATTTGAACCATTTGAGCACAAATTATACTAAAAAAAAATCACGAAATTCGCATTCTTTAAATCCATACACATAACCATTCACTAACTATATATTTAGTCTTATAAGATGGTTTTAATACATAACATAAACCATATCACACACCTATTTATAAAAGTTTAATACTTTAGTCGAATATTCTTGTACACATATTCCTCATTTCTAAACCATTACACCAATGCAAACATACCATTTCAATTTGACTCAATGTAACCATATCAAATTGTCAAATTCCTATAGCTTAGCCTAGTACACATATAACAAACAAAATAAATTCCAAAGTTACCAACCGTACCTATTTAACCAATTAATGAAGCATAACATATATGAATACATTACTAATACAAACCTATTCAATATAACTTATACACATTTGGACTTATAATCATCTAACCCGTACACATTCGGACATATAATTAACTTCTAACCTTTAAATACATAGCTCATTTTAAAAGACATAATCAAGCTCACTTAAATACTAAATCCATACAGACCACACTTTATATATATATCAAAACATTTACCACAATATTATCTAACATAACAACCATATAACGCATAATTAAGCCATGGTCAAATGATAAAACTAAACACATTAAACATTTAAACAAGAACTCATATAACCGAACCTAAGCAAAGTCATCAAGCCATTTTTGCATGGCTTTATATATACATGCCCAAAAATCAAACATTTCAACTATGCTATACATGCCTTATGCTCAAAATCAACTTAGTAAAATATCGAAAGAAACAGTCGATAGTGTGATAGACTTTGTTAACGATCCCCGAGCTCGTAATGACTCCAAAATCTATAAAACAGAGGTAAACAAGTACAAATACACAGTAAGCTATTAAAGCTTAGTAAATCTTAAGCATAAACATAAATATTAATAATGGCATATTAACATTTCACTAGTAAAGCCGAATTCACTTAATTTACAATACAAAAATATCATTTACTACCAAGGTTATACTTTGATCTCACATACATATTATATGGCCGAATATAACTATTATAATTACATACATAAATTTCACTTTTAATTTCATAATGACCTCAATAGGCCGAATCATATACATATGTTCAAATATACTAATCCAAAATTCATATTCACATACATTATATCATTTCAAGTAATCAACTTACCTCGTTTCCATATAAACATTTACTATCACATACCTGAACCCGTAATTCGATTTTTCATTCGGCCTTTACCTCACATTGCCTGTTGAACCGTTCGAAATTAAAAAGGATACGCAGATAATCAGAAAGCTTGTACAATGCCATCGTCCTAGACGTGGTCTTACATATAATCACATATCGATGCCACTATCCCAGACAGGGTCTTACACGTAAACACAAATCGATGCCAACGTCCCAGACGTGGTCTTACACTAAAAACACATATCAGAGGTCCTATGTCATGACATATGTATCCTATCTATTCCTAGGGTTCGTACGGGACTTTCGGACATTTTATCTCGATCGAAACGAGCTCGAAACATAGTTCCCCTATCTCAAATCACATTCGCCCAAACACATATATAATCAAATAATTCATTTCATCACATAACATTTATATATTCTCAAATTTAACAACATTTAAATGCCTATAGACTTACCTCGGACGTTGTCGAACGGTTAAATCGACTATTCATCTACTTTCGATTTCCCTTGATCTAATTATGTTTTCTTCCGTTCTTGATCTAAATAAATTCAAATTTAACTAATTTAACCACATATTCATTCAATTAAATCCAAAAACACATAAATGGGAAAATTACCATTTTCCCCTGACATTTTACACTTTTTGCAATTTAGTCCCTATCGCATAAAACACAAAATACACAAAATTTCACTTCACCATAGCTAGGCCGAATATTCACAAGCTCCAAACAAGTCCACATTTTTCATTTATTTCACATTTTAGTCCCTTAAAAAATTATTTTCACAATTTAGTTCAAATTACTCAAATTCATCAAAAATCCTAAGACAAAACATGTTAATCTTTCACATATCTTTAATATTTCATCAACAAACAACAAAAATCACAAGCTATCATCAATGGCAATGTAACACCCCTTACCCGAGACCGTTTCCGGAGTCGAGCACGAGGCATTACTTAGCTTATCTTACCAATTCGGAGCATAAAAACTAGGTTTGAAAATTTATTTCATTATTCGCAGCAAATCTGTCCAATCGCGCAGCAGTTACTAAATTAATTATAACTTGAGCTACAGAACTCGAAATTTAATTCCGTAAATTTTCCCTGAAACTAGACTCATATATCTACTCACCATAAAATTTTTAGAATTTTTGGTTCAGCAAATTAGTACAGTTTATTAGTTAAAGTCTCCCCTGTTTCACCACCTGACTGCCCTGACCTCTAGTCACTAAAAATAAGTTTTCTCACTGTAGGATTTTCATGTGAAGTTCTTACTTGTTTCTACAGAAAATAGACTCATTAAGAAATCTAAGCATGTAAATTTCAACTCATAACCATTTTTGTACAATTTGTAATTATTTTCTAAACTCAGAACAGGGGACTCCAAAAACAGTTCTGACCCTATCTTACTAAAATTCACATATCTTAAAATATAAATTTCCTTTTTCTACACCGTTATTTTTCCATGAAAATAGACTCAACAAGATTTAATTCCATATATCATTCACCCTCTAATTCATTTTATACTATCTTGGGTGATTTTTCAAATTCACGTCACTGTGCTGCCTGAATTCTGTTTCTTTGCAAAATTTTATCCTTTCATGATTTCCATGCATAATTTATCACCTAATCTTTCATAACAACAAACACCTTCATCCTTAATCATTTTAATAACCATACATCATCAAATACTTACACATCACTCATTAGCAAATCATCATTACAAACATACAAAATAACTAAATCCCTATACATGCCATAACTCAAACGTGTTTCGATATAAAATACCGAGCAGTTGTAGTTGATAGTGTGGACGATCTCCGACTTCTTTAGGATCCTTGAAGTAGCTTTGCAATACTATAAGAGAAAGAGAAATAAAAGAAGTAAGCATAAAGCTTAGTAAGTTTACTAGCAAATAAATAACAATATTTAACTTAAATAATTAAACTCAATGTCTATATCTCTAGTTTACTCTTTAGTTAATCTCATACTAGTTCTCTTACTTGTTTACTTAGAATACTTGTGTGCATAACTTACTCAATCCTTGCTGCATCGTTGAACATCAATTGATAGTATAATAAGTTCTTAAGTCTTACAACTTACCTGAGCTTGCCATTTATGCTTTAAACTGAACTTTCATGAACATGATTCGTTTACAAGCCCGTTGAGCTACATTGGAATAATAAGGATACTCGGGTCTCTTCTGATAATAACATGCCAAAGCCATGTCCCAGACATGGTCTTACATGGGATGTTCTCGTGATGGTGCCCATGCCATGTCCCAGACATGGTCTTATAGGAGACCTCTCATCTCGGTGCCAACGCGATGTCCCAGACATGGTCTTACATGGGACCTCTCGTCTCGGTGCCCATGCCATGTCCCAGACATGGTCTTACAGGGGACCTCTCATGATCTTAAGGATGCCAATGCCATGTCCCAGACATGGTCTTACATGGGATCTCTTTACCCAAATGTCATGACATTCGTATCCAGTACCATCCTTATGTATCAACGGGACTTTTAAATTTTAATTCTCTATCATTTCATGCTTGGATCATCATCAATAAATTCATAAAATAAATTCATAATTGCTGGAAATTAACAGCATTAATAATAAATATTGAAATATTGCATTTATTTACCGTAAACTTACTTCGGTACCAATTATAGCCAAATTCACCAACTTAGTCTTCAACTTTATTCTTCCCTTTGTCTAACCTCGAGTTTCGTACTTCTTGATTATGGAGCTTGGAAGCTTGAAAACCCTAACTATGGCTTCCCCCCTTGCTGATTTCGTTCATATGAAGAAGATGATGATTTTTGCCATCTTTTTCCCTTTTAATTCATTTTAATTACTAGATTACCAAATTGCCCCTAACTTAAAAATTTTCTATTTCACTTATCTCATGTCCATTTTTGTCTACCAAGTTACCAATGGTATAATTACCATATAAGGACCTCCAATTTAAAGTTTCATAACAATTGGACACCTCTAACATGTAGAACTCAACTTTTGCACTTTTTACAATTTAGTCCTTTTGACTAAATTGAGTGCCCAAACGTCGAAATTTTCGAACGAAATTTTCAAAAAATCATTTTGTGAAATTGTAGACCATAAAAATATAAGAAAAATAAAAATTTTCTCATCGGATTTGTGGTCCCGAAACCACTGTTCCGATAACCTCAAATTTGGGCCATTACAGGCAAAACACAAAATCATCATCAAATTCAAAAATTAAAACATAGGCTTTGAAGATAACTTAGCAACTATCTCAAAAACGTAAAAATTATCAAAAACCAAAATCGAAACATACCTCAAATTGCTTGAACAAGGGCCGAATACCTAGTTTCTAAGTTCTTTTTCTTTTCTTTTTGTTTCGGTTTGAAGAAAGATGAAAACATGGCTTTTAAGTTTTGTTTATTTTAATATAACATTATATCATATTATTATTTTAACTTTTGTTTTTAATATATAAAAACCATATGTATTATGAATATGCCGTCCACTACCTATTATTATTGGCTAAATTACAACATAAAGCCTCCAAATTATAAAGACAACAACAATTAGGCACTTTCTTATTTAAATCATCAAATTTTCATTTTACGCGATTAAGCCTTTTTTCTCAAATTAAGCACACAAACAATAAAATAAATTCACGAAACTTTCACACCTATAAATTCATACATAATTAACATAAAAAATAATATTAAAATATTTTTTAGGCTCAGATTTGTGGTCCCGAAACTACTGTTCCGATTAGGGTCAAAATCGGGCTCTTACATAACCAATATGGAAACAAGTCATGCATACTACAATACTTAGTTGCTCCATGGATGTCAAGTGTTCAAACATTTGTTCAGGACTTTCAAGCAATGTCGAGAGGCATTCTAGTACTGCAAGCCACTTTTACTGATCGACGGTACTTTTATATATGGGAGATATAACCATTAGTTGTTATTGGCTATCGCACAGGACGACAATAAAAAAATCCTGCTGATTGCCTTTGCAATCAACCCTGGAGAGTCAATAAACGATTGTGATTTCCTCCTATCTCGGTTGGAGAGGCATGCGTACCCCCAACCTGATATTTACATCATCTTCAATCGGGGACTTGGATTATTGGCTGCAATTGAATGGAAAGGAAGCCTCTAGGACTGTACACACCATAAGTATTGTTTAAGGTATGTTTTATCAAACTACCACGGACACTATCCCTCAAATGTTGAGCGAGCACATGTGACCAACATGGGCATGTAGTCACCACTATTAAAGATTCTTTGAAATTCTTTGGTATGTAATTACCACTATTAAATATTCTTTGAAATTCTTTGGTATGTAATTGCCACTATTCACTTCTTTTGACAGTGTACAAGCTCGTGAAATACCATTTCCATAAAATGTTAGCAAACTTATGGGCAATTAACAATGCAGGTGTAAGCTACCTTTATAACATACCCTTCGATTAATCAATACAATCTTACGACAAGAGTCTATGATATGACCACATGACGACAAACCTAGCAGAATACATCAATTCTATTTTGAAGGGAATGCGTCATTTGCCGATTACCTCAGTTATAAAAGAGACATACTTCCGTTTGACTGAACTTTTCTTAAATCGAGGGACAATTTATGTTGGCTAGATCCAAGAAGGCCACATTTAGAGCTAGGATGTACTGAAAAAAGTTAGAAAGGCTATAGTACGAGTAAATTATGTGCATCCAGTGTGTCACTCGCACAAACAATTATGGTTTCAGGTAACAGAGTTTGATAGACCGGACCAAGGTATTGTCGGAGGAGTGTACCGTATACACATGAGACAGAGGACTTAAAACTGTTAGAGATTTGATACACTTCATTTTCTATATGCTCATGCAATTACAGCAAGTAGCAATCAGCGTATGGATCCCATGAGCTTTGTAGACAAAATGTACAAACTAGAAAGCATGTACAACGTGTGAAGACATGTATTCCCACCAGTCTTAGATAAACATAGGTGGTCGCCTATATCGAGCGCTCCATTTAAGTTATTACCCAATAGATTATTGCGTTGCAAACCAAAAGGTCGACCGACATTGACTCGAATACGCGACAACATGGATATTCATTTAAAAACAGAATAATATACATCATTAATACAATATAAACATTTTATATTTATTTAAATATTCACATGACGAGCACAATGATAAAGTAAATTAGTCCAAATATTGATTAGAATCTATGCCACATCGGGGTGGTCAACGGTTGTGCGTTGGATTCTTTATTGGTTGAACCTCTGATTGGGGTTTTAGCTTCAGCCTCTCATCTTCTTCACCTTTGGTTGATTGCATCGATTACCATCATGTATCCTTCGATCTAGGAATAGGTGGTTTGGAAGACGATCCACCTTGGTAGAATAATGATCCCAGAGGTGTTTGTGACACAAATGGTGTATGAGTATAACTATGTTATGTCTTATACACCGATGACATAACAACTAGACTCTCGATCGATGCCTGGAACATAAAAGGCCAATACGTCATCATTGACATCGTCTTCATCGAAAATGAAGATGGCATGGGCATCTAATACATCGAGGATGGATGTCCGAAAATTAAACCTAGCATAGAAGTAGAAGTAGGAAAATGTGGTGGAATATATAGTGCTTGTATGGAGATGAAAGGGTGAGTATACACACAAAAATAAGACGGTACATATTGACCAGTGGGTGGTGTAGCCATCGGTGGTACAACCACTGGTGTCGTTTCTTGCATAGGTGCTGACGATGGACCCACCTCGTCAGTCCTTGGATGTATAGAGGCTCATCATGGCCTCCTCATATACAATTGTCGACTCCTCGCCTCTTCCCCGTACAAGTATGACTTGCCATGGATCCTAAACCATAACATGTAATCCAGATCACAAGCTAACTCTGTCCACTACACCAAAACAGGCTTTTAGCGGCACTTTTAGTGGCGTTTGGACAAAAAACGCCGCTAAAAATCAAGCATTAGCGGCGCTTTACACAAAACGCCACTAAAGATAAAAGCGCCGCTAAAAATAAGCATTAGCAGCGTTTTTTGGAAAAACGCCGCAAAAAAACTAAGCCCAACGGCATCATTTTTTGACCTATCAGGTCTTTAGCGGCGTTTTTGAAAAAGCGCCGCTAATGCTCAGATCTTTAGCGGCGTTTTTTAAAAAGCGCCGCTAATGCTTAGAGCTTTAGCGGCGTTTTTGAGAAAGCGCCGCAAAAATATTTTATCTGTTATTTACTATTTAATTTGTTTATTTATATTAATTAAAATTTAATTTATTTTTAATTGAATATTTGTTAAATGGATAAATTTGAAATAATGACACATAGAAATAATTTGAAATAAAAAAACATAGAAAAATATTTGTTAAAAATGGAAAAATTAAAATACTATTATTTAAAATAATTTTAAAAATTTTTAGGTAGATGACTGATTGATTTTAATTGTAAAAAATACGATAGTATTAATTTTAAAATATTTAATTAATTATCATTATAGTTTAGGGTTTAATATATATGGTTTATGGTATATGGTTAATTTAGGATTTAAGGCCGGTTTAGGAGTTACAATTTTAACATTTATAGATTATGGAATTAGGGATTAGGGATTAAAGATTCTAGTTTAAGGGCTGTGATTTAGGCATTAGGGGTTAGGGGTTAGAGATTAAGAGTTAGGGATTTAAGGTTTATGGATTCGATGTCAGGTTAGGCTTTAGAGTTTAGATTAATTAGTGTGTTTTAATTTTTTATGAAATAAGGTTTAGGGGTTAGGGGTTAGGGATTCGAGTTTAGATTAATTAATGTTTTTGAATTTATATATTAGATAAGGTTTAGGGGTTAGTAGTTAGGGGTTTAGGTTAGGGGTTAAAAGTTAAGAGTTAGTGATTTAGGGTTTAGAAATTCGGGGTCAGGTTATGGTTTAAGGTTTAGATTAATTAATATTTTTTAATTTATATATTAATTAAGTTATTATATAATTGTAAAAGAGGGGTTAGGGGTTAGAGGTTAAAGGTTAATTGCTTGGATAATTCTAACTTAATAATTAATTACAGTCATTTAATAATTTTTTTTCTTATTAAAATCTATAATATTTATTTTAAGAGTACTTAGTTTTTTTATAAAAAATTAAATTTAAAAAATAATAAATATTTTATATGACTTAACTAATAATATTTAACAGATAAAATAAAAAATTTTTAGTAGAACAAAATATAGTCATTTTATTCAAAATAAAATAAATTTTTAACAGATAAAAAATAAAGCGTTTTTTAGAATGGTGCCATTTTACCCCAAATTTTCCCCCCCCATGAAATCCCTAATCTTCCCATGGCCTTACCCGTTCCCTTTCTATTCACCAAGTCCTTTCTCCTATTACCCTTTCCCCTCTCCCTTTCTCTCTTTCCTCTTCACCTGACCCTATCAAAGAAACCCAGCTTTCCATCTCGGTACCAGACGACGATGTTTTGAACTCCTTCTTCATCATTTTCTCTACTTCCCCTTCTTCTTCTGCTCTCCAATGGCTATCCCCGCCGCAAACGTTTAACAAAAAAACACCCTTTTGTTTATACCCAATGCCAGTGTATCCACGCGCGTTATGTCTTTTTAATTTGTAACCAAGATTATCAAGGTCCCTAAAGGCTTCGATTATGAGCTTTACAATAGAACGACATCAACAGGATTTTGGGTCCTAAGTCTTCTTATATCTCTTTCAAGGATTCTGCTTGTAGGTGCTTTGGGTACATGGTTTCCAAGAAGAAATACATCTATATATACCATTGATGATGACTGCTTTGTAAGCTCAACCCTTGTCTCTTCCCTGTTCTATTTTTTGTTTTTGAATTTTGGATTTTGGTGGGTTTCTCCGAAAACAGTCTTCATTTTAAAGATCTGGGTTTGATCCAACTTTTTTAATACTATTTTACTTTTGGTTTTAAGTCTCGGATCTTGATGTATGGATATTTAGATCTTGACTTTGATTTTGGAATTTTGCATTTTGTTTGCTGTTTTGGTCACTTTAAAAAGCTGTTTTCTTTAATGTAGTTTCCTATCTTTTATTTTCTATTTGGATCTGCAATTACATAACATCTTTTGATCTGTGGTTTCTTGATTTCTTTGAACTAAGGTGATTTATGTGGATTTTTTTTTTAAAACGGGAATGAAGCATTTGGTAATTTATGTGCCCATAAATAACATAACACTTATGTTGCAGGAAAGATGTGCAGGTGCTGATACTGTAGCTCTTGTAGCTCGGATATTGCATAGATCTAGAACTAATCTCCAATCATTGCTATTAAAGAGTAATACAGCTGTAGTTGAAGATTTCTTTGTGCACCTGGTATGGTTCTCAATTAGTCATTTTCTATCAATTGGGTTAAGAAAATGCAAAAAAAAAAAAAATTATACTCGTGTGATTTATGTTGACTTATGGTTTAGTGCTATGTCTGAACAAGACTAGAATAGTTATTTATAACAGTATTGGACCACCTCTAATCCATATTTTCCTGAAATTAAAAAATACCAGTAATAAGAAACACTTTGTCCTCTCTTCTTTCACAAAGGATGTCCTGGTTTCTGCTTTGTGTTATTTGTATATGTATAGTATTAAATAAATGTCAAAGTAGTATGTGGTTAAGATTTTAGTTCCACCTTTCATAGAAAAGCAAGTTGTTAATGCTTTGTAGACATAGAGATATATTATAGATAAGGACAGGGGTCATTCTACTGGATCTTCCAAGTGAGTCTGTAAGGTATGTCAAAGTAAATTTAATAATTTCCCGTTTTGTTGCTTCATTAATTTGGTACATTGAACCTTTTGAACATATAGACAACTTCATAATATATTCAAGCAGTTTCTTTATTACTTTATACTAAATTCAATTGAATCATTATTTGGTATGATGTGATGAAAAATCATGAATGATAAATCTGATATTCTGAAATAGGCTCCTTGTTGCCCCCTCCCGCCTGAAAAAATGGCCCTCTGAACAGTTGTGGGATCTGTAAATTATGAGGACTTGGATTCTTGAAGACCTTTGACACTATCTTGTGCTAGATTATTATGATGGCAGTGTCAAGTTACTCTATATAACTTATGATTTGTAGCTCAAATATTTTCTTTAATCAGTACAAAATGATGACAAACACGCAGCAAGGGGGCTCGATTCATGAAGGAAGCCGATTTTTTTTTTGTTCAAACAGTTGAAACAAAATTCAAAGATCAGTTACTCCTAATAACTATTAGAGCTTTGATGAAGGTAGCTCTTCCCCGTCAAAGGCCCTCCTATTACTTTCATCATTAAAGCTAAAAAAAAGATAGACCAAATGTGTCACTTCTCTACTCTCTGTACAAGCATGTATACCTCTCAAGTCCTTGCTCCTGACACTCAACCCTGCCTGTATAGCCCATGTAATAATCTACATAGCATAAGCTAAGCTGCCTTTGTATATATAAATATATATTAGTAATTTAGTAATGTGTCACCTAAGGACAAGGCATAGTTGAAGCTGTCAATAGAAATCTATAAATTAAAAAAGAAAAAAAAGTCATAAAAACTCCCTTGGAATCAGCTTTTGTCAACTAAACACATAAACAAAATAAATAAAAAAACAAGTTCTGAGTGAGTTATACACTGCTTGATGAGAGTGCAACTACCTCTCATCTCTCACTATTTATTTAATAATTGTTAAATATTCTTATTTTTATATCATATTCATGTTATCTTTTAATGATATTTTGTGTTTGTCTTTTTTATTGCTTTCACGCTTTTTATTGCTTTTATTTTATTTTTTAAATTGAAAGTGTTCATGAATTAGGTTCAACCCATTAAAAGTTATTCCTATATGAAATGTATATACTTTATCATTAAATATAAATAAAATAAAATAGAGATGGAATCAAATTAAACCGATTTACTTTGCATTGGTATGACCATTTTTAATTTGGGCAAATAAAAGAAGGCCCCATAAGGGTTTCATACTTAGCTGGAAAGCTAAATATATGATAATATATCATATTAAAATAATTTTTATGGCTGAGCAAAATGTGTGTGTGGATTATATCTTGCTGAAAATGTTTGCTCCATGTTATTATCGTATTTTACATTTTCAACATTTTCTTGTGATGGCAACTCTCTTGTCTTGTGTTAGAACTTTAATTATTAAATCAATCTGTCTCTGACATATACTCCCAGATATGCTAGATGTTGGTACTAACAATCTAAAGCTAATTGAAGACCCACTTTATGAGTAAAATATGTGCTTATTTACTTTGTTATTCATAGAATGGAACATATGAAATGCTTGTTGGTACTTTGTTTTATTTACCGATTGTGGAGATTTCTTTTGACATGTTTCTCTTTGGGGGTTTGGACAGATTTAGGACTAAGACAACCAAGGTTAGAAGGGGAAGAATATTTATCAATTATTGATGAGTTCATTGAAGCGATTTTAACACGTTAGCCTGAGGCTATTGTACAGGTTTCTCTCTTTCAGAAGTGAGACTTTTGTTTTATGCTGATACCATGATGTTTATTTGATGGTTACCCCATTTAGTTTGAGGATTTTCAAATGAAGTGGGCCTTTAAAACTCTGAAACGCTATCGGGAAAGGTTTTGCATGTTTAATGATGACGTACAGGTGAGCACTTGGCCCAGCAAGTTGCTACTTTTATGGATAGGATTAGATTCTAGTGTAACTTAGATTGCTGCAGCATCACTATGAATGCCACAAATATTAGAAAGTTGTGCTTACTTAATTCTCTTAGGGAACTGCTGGAGTTGCACTTGCTGGATTGTTAGGAACTGTAAGAGCACAAGGTCGATCTTTGGATGATTTTCCAAACCACAAGATTGTTGTGGTGGGAGCTGGAAGGTATTTGGCTGACTCATAAAGCTTGGTCTTTCAATCTTTCACCACAATTTTTCTACGGCTCCTTGCATCCATTCCCTCACAGCTTTATTTCTCATAAAAACTTTTCTTTCTGGCTTCCAGTGCAGGGCTTGGTGTTCTTAGCATGGCTGTTCAAGCTGTTGTAAGGATGACAGGAAATGCAGATACAGCTGCACAGAACTTCTTCCTACTTGATAAAGATGTGCAATTTTGTACCTCCTTTCTAGCTTTTTTCATCCTATTTGTGCAAAGCCTTTTTTGTTCTTTTAGATATGTAATGTCCTTTCTCTTGTGTAATGAAGATGTGGATTTTATGAACTAATCATGTAAAAATGTTTTGCTAGAAAATCATCTGCGGATTTCTTTTTACAATATCTACTTCATTCATAGTTTTCTTTTTCTTTTTAGTTTCTTACTTCTACGAGAAAATCATTATGGTTTGACTCTAGGAATCTAAATTTTCTAATTTTTTAATTGTGTTATTAATTTATTATTTTAAATTCTAAAGCTAAATTCATTAATTTTTTATATTTAGTTTTAAAGTTAAGATTTTCATAGAAAATTTAATTTAAATAATATTTTTTATTTATCCTTAACAAGTATATTTAAAGTTCAAATTTAAAAAATAAAACATAATATAATATTTATCATAAAAATAAATATTATTTGATTAAAATATTTTTTTAAAGGTTATGTTTTAGTGGCGTTTTTGCTAGAAGCGTCGCTAAAGGCTTATTCTTTAGCGGCATTTGTGGCTAAAGCGCTGCTAAAGGTCACGATCTTTAGCGGCGTTTGTGATAAAAGCGCCGCTAAAGGTCATGTTCTTTAGCGGCGTTTGTTATAAAAGCGCCGCTAAAGGTCATGATCTTTAGCGTCGTTTTTTCACATAAACGCCGCTAAAGTTAGCGGCGTTGTCAATAGCGGCGCTTTTTGCGGCGCTTGTAAAAGCGCCGTTAATACTTTTAGTGGCGCTTAAAAGCGCTGCTAAAGGCATAAAAAAGCGCCGCTAAAAGCCTGTTTTGGTGTAGTGGTCTAACCCCATAAGTCGATAGGATGCACATCATCGAGGTCTTTAGGTGCCATAGGAATATATTGCCGGAACCCGAATTACCGCAACACTTTATCCGACTCGTGTATCTCGACGATAGCGTACACTACCAATGACATCTTCACGTGCCAGATGTTTAGATTCATAAAGAATTCCTCAATGATACATTCTTTAATTGTCAGATCCTTATATGGTGTCCATTCAAACTATATTAAAATAATAAAAACTTTAGTGATATTTGCGTACTACTAAATCTCAAATCGACTATTTTAATATTACATGATTCAAATTTAAATAAATACATACTTCCTCTTCTGATCATTGGTCTAAAAAAATCGTATATCTCGAAGCTCATTTGGTAATCTCGTGTAACTCGGCCCATGGTTCCACCTATTGAAATAACTTGTTAACATAATAATTTAAATTTTAATTAATTTTATTATGGTAAATATATCATTTAATGAATTTTACCTTGTTATGAGTGGGAATGTATCAAGTAGTTCACTCGAGGACGTAAAAATAACAATTGGTACCGCACTCATGACTGCATTAATAGAATGCAACCACCAATTTTAATTTTCTATGGTTGTGTCGCTTGACACATCTTCCGGTACAAGGTCACTAAAACGACAGATCCCTAACTGAGTTTGCCCACTTCTCTAAAGTTGATGAGTTTTAGCAGTCACCTTAAATGGACGAGATTTCGTGACTTATCCGGTATCAGGATACCCCAAATGATTTGAAGGATGTACGCTCGAGCGTGTTATTCTCTTTCAACTTCAATCGAATCCTCATTTAACCCCCCCCGAAGTTTCTTTTTAACCAACTCATTTCGATCCAGCCTCCATACATCGTCTTCAGAGTGAAACCCAAAAGTTTACCGCATACGCCTCTTCAATCAGCCGCGTGAACCCAGTGACTACCGACCCATCCACCAATAACCCCAACTGTAACTGCATGTCCTCCAAAGTGATAGTACACTCGCCGCGTGGAGAGATGAAATGTATGCATCTCGGGTCTCCTCCTTTCCACCGACGTGTTTACGAATATGGGGTTTAACTTACACCTCATACCTACAAGGGCTACATGCAAAAAACTGGCTTCCCTCAAGTACAGTTCGACCAAGGGTGATGGAGGAGCGGGTAGATTACAAATATAGCACTCCAAAATTCGATCTTCCGCCTATTTAAGTAAAAAATATACAAAATATTAATTTCAAATATAACAATGTAATAAAAAAATTAAACAACATTGAAATATGTTAAAAAATATTCTTCCCATTTGCAATTAATTGACGAAAATGTGGTTGCCATCAAAACGAATTAGAGATATGATCATTTGCTAATTTCAAAAAACACGGATTAATTTTTAATAACAAAAATATTTTGTGAAAATATTAAGATAATTCTAATAAAAAATTTGTAGAGAAATAAAATTTAAATAATACTTTTAATGGAGAATTGAGAGAATTTTGAGAGTGATTCATGAGAAAAATATAATGGGGGTTTATAGGAGGGAAGGTGATCGTTGGGGGGGCGGTTATTTAATTAGTTGTTGGAGGGGGAAAACGCTTCCGGTTGGAAGGTTTTCAGGTGACTAGGCAAACACGTGTCCAATTGGAAACGTTTTACTGGCAGTATGCAGAAAACGCGTCAACCTAGGAGCGTTTTTCAATTACACTTGAAAATGCGTCTACGTGGAAGCGTTTTCATAAAATCGGCCTACTCCCGCAATTCTTCCAAAAAACGACCTAATCTGGTAAATTTTTAAAAAAATCAGCATTTATTGGTAATTTAGTCTAAAAAAATAATTTTATAATTTTAAAATATATTTTAAAATTAAATTAAATTTTTTATTATTTATTTTGGATTTATTGATTTATTAACCGTTATATACATGGAATGAGATGATCTTATTATTTAATTTATGGTATAAATTTTTTTGGTTGTTTATTTTGAGTTTGTTTAGGTAGTATTTGGAAAGTCACCCAGTAATTAAATTTAGGTGTATTTGTTTGTAATTACACAAAGATGAAAGTCACCTAGCAATTGGAGTATTAAGCAATTAATTACACTCAAATCCAATTTAAAAAAATATTTTTACGCAAGTTTAAAAATTATATTATAAGCATAAACATATATGAGTGTTTGTGATAGTTATGATAAAAAAAAATTATATTCTAAATCCTAAAAAATTATATTATAAAAATAATTTGTGTATTTTGTAAAGTTATAACAAAAATTATATTATCTAAATCTTAAAAAATTTCTAAAGCTATGGCAAAATAAATTATTATAAAAAACAATTTACATGTTATAAAAGTGTTTAATATATTATTATAAAAAATATAATTATTCATAAAAAAATGTTATAGTTAAGAAAATAACATTCTAATGTTATAAAAAAATTATATTATTTATAAGAAGTATTATGAAAGTTTTAGATAACTTATAAAACTTTTTTTATATAAGGTTATATTTTATAAATTCTATATTATTTTTACTTAATTTACGTCTTATAAAAAAGGTTATAACCTAACATAACCTCCAAATTAAGTTTATATAAGTTTTTATAATTAAAGCTATATACTATTTGGACTATGAACTTAAATATTATAAGGTCAATGCTAATTATGCAAATAGAAATAGTATTCTTGTATCATATTGTGGGTTATGGTACAATTTGAAAGAATGGTACTAGACACATGCATCATAAACATATTACAAACTCTTTAATTTGAAATATTTAAGGCTTTGAAATGTGGTGGAGAAGATATTTGTTGTTCTAAAGAAATTCTCATATTAACAGCATTACCTTAGAATAACATAAAAATCAATGTTGGATTGTAATAGCATGTTGCATATTTCATAACTTCAATCGTAGAGTACATGGAAGAATGAGACCTTGATAATGTTAGTAATGCATATTCAAATTTAAATGACGATGAAATTAGTCAAGGACCAACAGAGATAAGGAGTATATGTTAAATATTGAAGAGAGAATAACCCAACAAAATATTTACTAGAACAATTAAATAAAATTGTATATGATGTTTATTTTTCTTTCTATTTTTATTAATAATCGTATTATCAACTACTTTTTTAGACTAACCTAAAACATATGATAATTTGATTATAATTTTTGTTACTTATTTAGAAATTATTTTTATAATACTAATAATTTTATAGTAATTAATATTTTTAAAAATATAAATTATTTAGTTGTGTAATTATAATTTGTACTACGAAACATGACAAAGAGAATTACAATGTAATTATACTTTGTCAACTAAACACATCCAGGAAATTACAATTCCTTATAATTATAAGAGAGTGTAATTACTAGGGTTGTAATTACAATTTCATTTAATTATTGTGTGCTATCCAAACAAACACTTAATAATGGATTGTATTTGTGAAGCTTATTAAAGAATATTTTATACAATTTATAAGTATTTTACTGTTACTCTTTTGGTATCTTAAATTTTACGTCGTGTGAGATTTGAAACCATGCCACTAACATTTTTATAATATTTTCTTTACCACTTAAATTAAAGTTTTATTTTTATGAGTATTTTATATTTGAGATTTATTTTATTATTTGATATTTGTAAATAATTTTCATATATATATATTAAAAACATAAAATGTTTTACAAAAATAGCAATAAATCTGAAATGGTGCACTGAAATAGACTGGTACCGGTACGTACCAATACTAATAGAAAAATGAAACGTCCACCGATACGATATTGACTACATTGGTTACAAGTCAACTCGACACTAACTCATGATTGATGACAACACCATAATAAATAATTGTAATTCATTTAGTATTATTAATTTGATGTAATTATATGTTTAAATTTTATTTTACTCATAATTTAATATTTTTTATTTCAATATCATACATATTGTGTATTATTATTAATTAGTTTCAAACCATACATTTCATTATTTATTGTAATTATTTTTACACACACATCGGTGTTCTAAATATGTGGTCTCCATATGCATACCCATATGATAGGATTTTTAGTAAATTTGTTATGTATTTGTATATATATACTATATATAAAATGGATGGTTGAGTTTGTGTCTCTAGTCAACTCAACACCAAATCAATTGTAAAATTACTAAAATGACCTTATTTTAAAGGGTATTTTTGTCTTTTCTTACTTTTATATAATCTTCAAGTAAAACAATTGAAAAAAATTATTTAAGAATTTAACACAAAACCAACAAATTCATATGAAAATCTCTTACCACTCCACCAACAATAATTTGTTGAAATAAATTTATAAATAAATTTTTAATATAAAATATTTTTATTCACTCATATCGTGGGTGTGATAAAATCTAGTATTAATAAAACTAGTATTCGTCCAAAAATAATAATAAACTAATATGGTTAACACGCTTCACTAGGGATGACAATAGAGCAAACTGGGGTGGATGCTACTAAATATACCACCGCTCCATAGTTGACACACTTTGCTCCATCACCAGCTTCGCTACACTATAGATGTATAATTTTAAAAATCACTACTACCTTCATGGATGTTAGATGCATCCATCCCTGCCCCACTCTACTCCACTCCGCTTCAATTTACTTTTTACTACTTAACTTCAATATCTTTAAAAATTTTAAAGTGTAGTAAATATTCAAACATAATTCTTCATAAAACTATTTAAACAAAAAGTATATGTTTTTTATGATACATTATTACATTTTTACTCTTTTAATAGTTTTATATATATAATGATAAAATGGGAATTTAATATATTGGAGTTGGGTGGGGCAATGCAAGAAATACAATAATTGGTCTATAACAACCTACACTCGACCTGGTCGTCAAATTTGGGTATGGAGCGCCACAAGTTAAACCATTGAAGGCACTGAGCTTCTCTTTTTAAATAACTTTGCAATTTGGCAGGTATCCATTTTCCAAAGCAGTGCACTGAAAATTTGAATATATATACTTGAAAAACAAAAATTTAAAACGGTAACATACCAGTTTAAAGATTAAAGGTATAAGTAAATAGCCTTTCAAGTACAAAATATTCTTTCGAATTACTACTTGACCTATAGTTTTAAATCTCAACTCAATTCAATCTAATATTTCCACAAACCACATTTAATAATAAAAAAAAGCCAGCAAGGCTATCAGTAAACATTTCAAATACAAAATATTATTTTTAAAAAATACAGTCTGGTGACTTATAAATGGTGGCATCTATCAATCAACCAAGTACCCCCAGCAAATACATGTTACCCATGAAAAACAAAGAAGGCTCACAAATGGCCGTTGATCTGTCTGATTCCTGGCTAGCTTGATGTTTAATATAAGATCCTGAAAATAAGAAGAAGTAACTGGGTAAGTTCATGAGAACTTAATGAGTTCCTAGTGAAATGATTCCCACTACAATTATCATTAGACACTAAATAGGTTAAACTCAATTTGATAGACTAGCAGGTCACATCAGGTGAATACAACTCTCTAATCCGAAGTATCAGCTGGCAGATACTACCATAGACACACTTAGCCTGTTGGCAGACACTAATTGGTTTGGAAACTCGCATATAACGGACATAGGCACAATTGCTCTGTGTATACGCCACTTGCATGGATTAACTTTTTACAACTGTCAGGCTTACAATTTTATTTTCAAGCAATGTGCACTACTATTTTTCACACATGCAACCTTTTTCCCACATACTCCCTTTATTGTGCTAGCTTTTGATCCAAATTCTGAAGAACCATCTTTCCTATATCTTCATTCTTCTCATCAGAGCTATTTACCAATCATCACCTCCGTATCCCATTAACATTCCTCCTTGTTTTCGAACACATAAGTGTTCCCCAACAAGGTTGGGTTTCCACTAGTCATAGTTTGCACCAAAATGTCATACCAGAGGCAAAACATATTATCTTATATGTAACAGTCCAATTTTCAATGATGTCAGAAATAGTGGTTTGAGACCACCAAATCCAAAAAATAAGCTTGTAAATTTTTATTATTTAATATTTAGGAGCCAAATGTGGTTTTTAAAAGATTTTTGAATTAGTAATTTGTGTTTTATAAGGCTTTATTAGGTTAAGTGATTTAGAAAAGAGGTATTGAGATCTCGATCCTATAAACCTCGTAAATATTTTTATAAATATTTACGAAGTGTCATTAAGGTAGTATTAAAGTTTCGTTAGAAAATTTTAACATTTTGGTTGTTAATTAATTAAAAAGGACTAAATTGAAAAACGTGCGAAACTTGCTAATTAAAGAAATAGTGATTAAATAGCCTAAATAGTAAATAAAGGAGGACTAAAAGGGAAATTGGACCCACATAGGATGGCTGAGGTGGCATAAGCATAGAAAAATCAAGAAATTGATGTGAAATAAGGGTAAAATTGTAAATTTTGCCAAATTTAAGTAAAATAAAAGAGAAATTGAAATTCTAGACATTTTCATCATCATTTTTTAGTTCTAAAACAACCATTGAAGAGGGTTTAAACTTTTTTTCAATATTTGCTTCATGTAAGTTTAATTCTTGCTCTTTCCTTGAAATTTTTATGTTTTGGGACTTTTATAATTAGGTTAAACTAACCACTTCATTAGTTTTTTTATTTTTTTGAAAGTTTTGAAAGATACCATTGATAATTTTATATGATTTTAGTTATTATATGATGAAATTGAGATGTTGATGGATATTTAAAGGTATTTTATTAAAGGATTTTGGATGAAATCATAATTTAGGGATTAAATTGAAAAGTTGTTGAATTCATGGAAAATTCAAAAATTTCATAGAATTAATGGGCTGCAATTGATATATATGAAAATATCTAGGCTTGGGATAAGGATTAAATTGCATGAATTTCATTTTCTGAGCCTAGGGATGAAATCGTCATTAATTAAAAGTATAGAGGTAAAATGGTAATTTTGCTTAAGATTTGACTTGGACTGAAGTGAATGTAAATTGTATTAAATTGATGTTAAATTTACTCGTATAGATCCGGATAGTTAAAAAATGGAGTTAGATCGTGGAAAAGAAAAAAGTATTGGATTAATAGTTTACAAGTCACGAACAATTGTGAGGTAAGTTCGTGTAACTTAATTGTGTATATTTATATGCTTATATTGAGTGTTGAATTTGTAAATTGTGTAAATTTGATATATGTGTATGTAATTGATATCATAATTGAAAATCTCTGATAAATAAATAATTCCCGTTTGGATAATGAGATTCGATGGATACAGGGTTCTGTTTCTCGAAATGGTAGTGTTCCTGCATATGTCGCGGATGTACCCTAGCTCGAAAGAACGTCTTGTTACAAGCCCTCTTAAGCTTCCCGTTATAGTGTTCTTGCGAGCTTCCCGTTAAATGATCTTCGGAGCATCCCGATCAGTTGTGACCTTACATGTGTTGTGGGCACACTGCAGCTCCTATGAGCATCCCGTTATATGGCTCTTCGTGAGCCTTCCAATTAAAGGCTCTTTGTGAGCTTCCCGCTAGTGCTTGCTTGAACTTCCCGTTATATGGCTATTCGGTGCTTCCCGTTAATTGCTCTTCGGAGCTATCCGGTAATTGCTCTTTGGACTACCTGTTATAGGCTCTTTGTGAGCTTCCCATTATATTGCCCGAATAAGCTTCCCGTTACAAGGCTCAATAAGCTTCCCGTTATACTGCTTGGGAGAGAGCTTTCTGTTTAAGTGCTCATAAAAGCACTCTCAGATATGAATTGACAAATTTATAGTATTATACACTTTAGGTGTACTATCCAAGTATCCATTAAGATTTCAAATAATTCAACGGGTGAAATTCTGACATGAGAACATGTGAAATCAAAATGAAACTATTATTTGTATATGCATGAAATACTTGGAAACTCAATACCTGATGAGCTCATCCATGTTCTTTTTATTCACATGAAATACATGACTAACATGTTTGTGAGGTTATATGTGTTAGGCTAATTGCTAAATTGCTTTGGATGTATTATGCATGTTTATTATATAAGTAAATGAATGGTAAGTTAATTTCCCATTATACGAACTTACTAAGCATTAAGTGATTACTTTGTCTTATTTCCTCTGTTTTATAGTACTCGGAGGCTCGTAAAGGTTGGAAGCTAGTCGGAGCTACATCACACTATCCCCCGAACTTTTTGGTATATATAAATAGTAAACTAATTTTGGTAATAATGGCATGTATAGGTTAAATGTTACCATTGATGGCAATTTAATGTTGGTTGAAATTAGCCATTGGAATGGCTATTAAATGATATGTTTTGATATGTAAATAGTCTTAATATGCTTGATGAGTATGTTTAAAGGGGTGAATGAGGAAAATCATATAAGTATATTGGATATTAGTTTATGATAGTGTATTTGGTAAAACATGTTTATAAGTATTAGGCTATCTTGGTAAGTTGAACATTTGATCATAGGTATTAATATGTCATACATAAGACTTGAATTTGGCTAGGTTTAAATGTCTTGAATTGGCTCTTGAATGTGTTTAAATGTTTATATAGATGGAAGGTGAAATTGGGTGAAAAATATAGCTTGGAAATGACCTTATTCGGTCTACACGGGCAGAGACACGGGCGTGTGTTCTGACATTGTGTCCCCTGCATCTTAAAATTTTAAAATAGAATGCTCAGAATTGATCACACGGCCTGGCATACGGGCGTGTGGCTTGGCCGTGTGACCCTTGCACTTAAATGTATTGCAAGTCAGAGAGTTACACGGGTTGAGGACACTGCCGTGTGCCTTACTTCAAATACCACACTGCCTAAGACACGGGTGTGTCACTTGGCCGTGTGGCTGACCACACGGGTGTGTGTCCCCTGCACCTTGGAAAATTTTGAAATTTCATGAAAAATTCTCTGAGTTTCCGATTTAGTCCCAATTCGATTCTAAAGTTAAATTTGAGCCTCGAGGGCTCTCATAAGGGACTTTACGAATAATATCTGACATGAATGTTAAATAATAAGATGAAATGTCTGTATTTAATCTGTTTATTTTGGTAATACTTCATAACTCTGTTCCAACGATGGATACGAGTTAGGGGTGTTACATTGTGTCTTCTTTTTATCATCATATGCAACATCTCACCGTTTCCTCCTTACACCAATTTGGATATGGAGCTTGTGCACCAAGGAAGGAGTATTTATACCGTGTATATACCAATTCTTTAGGTATAAATAACAGTTTATACTCTTGGATTCACTGGCTTTTGGATGTGTTTCCTTATAAACGAGTACAAGAACCAAAAGACAAGGCCATTTACCTGGTTGTACTGTGATAAATATTAAATGAATAACATAGATATCAGACTCAAGGTACAAAGGAACTCACTAGAATACTTTACTCAGAACTTTGTCTACTCTATGGGTTCCTTCCTTTTGGTACTGGACCTTCTCCTATTTCTTTGGCTAAAGCAATAAAACGACCTCTTTAAACATAAAAAATAACCAAAATTTTATGAAATAACATGAATTAGTACACTTGTAAATAATTTTTGGATAGAAGTTTCCTTCCTACCCAGTATCCAAAAGAAAATCCTACTAAACCTCTTGTACACGCCCCATTTTTGACCAGCCCAATAAAAGTCCAATTATAAAACAAAACAAAATAAAATAATAAACTACTAGCCCAATAACCCAATATGGCCCAAATTCCCAAAACCCTAATGGCCCCAAAACTAAAACATTTCAGGAAACCCTAGGCCCCCAAGCCATGTGCGCCGCTACCCCCTCTCGGGCCACCCGAGGTACCTCGTCCCGAGGTCTGACCCTCTCCCCTGGCTACCTTGCACCAAAATGGCAAGGGTTATCCCTTCAATGCCATTGACCTCGCCTGCAAACAGAAGACAGAAACAAAAGCAACAAGAACAGAGGCAGAAACAATAATAAAAGCAAACATAAACAGCATGTAAATCGGCTATAAAAGGCCACATTAACCATGTATTTTTTTTACACACACACATTTGGAGAATCCAATACAAAAAAGAAAAAAGAAAAAAGATCAACTCAAGGTTGATATTTTTTAGCTTTTTATTTTCGCTTTAGTCTACTATTTATATATATATTATATTTGTTTTGTGTTTGTTTATTATTTCTATACAAAAGTAAATAAAAAAAGAAAAAAGAAAAACTGATCGGATCTTCAAGCCTGTACCGCCGTGAACGGCTGAGGAAGCCACCTTCGATGATAGGTGGTCGGAAACCGAAAGGTTTCTTGAGATTTTGTGGTTTTTTGTCAATTTTTTTGAAAATTTTGGGGCTAAATTTGGGTTTAAAGGCTTTAAAGGGACCGGACTAAAATTTATTTTTTTCTGGCCACCGCGTACGGCGGCGCCGTCGCTGGCGATCGGCGGCCAACACAGCGGCCGGTGACCGGAGCTGTGGCAGGACCAATGACGGACCGGGGACTGGGAAGAGAGTTTTTTTGGGCTGTGTTTTTCTTTTTTTTGTGTGTGAAGGGTTTAAAATGAAATTTTTTGGGAATTTTGGGGCTTTTATAGGGTGCCAAAACGGTACTGTTTTGGAGGGGTCTCAGGTGCCCAAAACGGCATCGTTTCACTCTGACCTGCCTGCGACCCGACCCGCTCCGGAGGGGGTCCGGGTTTTTTTTTCTGAGGGGAAAATTACGCTTTTAACCCCTCTATATTTTTTAACTTTTCGCAATTAGTTTTTCCCTGTTTTTTAATTTCCCTCTTTAATTTGTTTTTGATTTCAATTTAACCCTCGCTGGAACGACGCCGTTTAACCAGCAAGGGGATATTTCCCTCCTGGGTCCTCGTCTTTTCAGGCGTGTCATGATATTAGTCTGTTTTGTACTTTTCATTTTAATTTCAGCCCTAAAGCCTTGTTTACTTTGTGATTTAGTCCTTGATCTGCTATTATAATTATTTTTCCTATTAAACTAATTATTTTAATGGTATTAACATCATCATATTATATTTTTTATCATTAATATTATTATCCTTATCTCATTTAAGCATTTTTTTATTTCCAAAAGCTTGTTGTATATTACATACGCATATATTTTTCTAACATATGTACATATATCTTTAAAGGTTATTATAAATTCATCTTTATGTTTCATTTTTTTTTTTGCATATATACATCCTTTTATGATGTATGCACGTACGTGCATGAATTTTATATATATACATACATGCGTTTTTTATGATGTATATACATGTATATATTTTTATACATTGTTTACATATACATATATATACTTGTACATTCTTTATATATTTTATAACTTACATGTATATCTATATACCTATGTAGATATTCTATTTTCATATATGTATATATACATACTTTTATATACCTTCTATAATTTTTATATACATGCATGTATATATACATATTTTAATACGTACATATGTATGTATATGCTTACTTATATATATATTTTATACAATAATTTTGAAATATATACATACATATATTTTTCATATTTCCATAACTTTATGCATATGCACATATATTCTTTTATATTTTTATAGTCCTATTCATTTTCTTTGTTTACTTCTTTATTTACACTTCCATTATTATTTTGAAAGAATGTTTTGATCTTATTTGCTCATATGTATTGTTATTTTGTATGTCATTGATTTGCCTTTTTTATCCAATTTATTTTCATTGTTATTACTCGTATTATTTATGCTACACCATTGTATTCATTAACATTTTGTTACGCATACTAATATCCTTTTAAAAATTTCAAAATAAGGCAATGTTTTGCGTTTGGAAATTCAAGAAAACGTGCCCTAATGTGCTGGGTATCGATTTTTCTCGTTCGACCAAATAACTAAATATCCTTTTAAAAATTTCAAAATAAGGCAATGTTTTGCGTTTGGAAATTCGAGAAAACGTGCCCTAATGTGCTGAGTTTCGATTTTTCTCGTTTGACCAAATAGCCAAATATCCTTTTAAAAATTTCAAAACAAGACAATATTTTACGTTTTGAAATTCGAGAAAACGTGCCCTAATGTGCTGGGTTTCGATTTTTCTCGTTCGACCAAATAGCCAAATATCCTTTTAAAAATTTCAAAATAAGGCAATGTTTTGCGCTTGAAAATTCGAGAAAACGTGCCCTAATGTGCTGGGTTTCGATTTCTCGTTCGACCAAATAGCCAAATATCCTCCTAAATCTTAATCCATGTCATTCGAGTTTTTTTTTGAGGAGCGTACTTTAAGTTTCTTTAAAGTTTTCAATTTCTGACATTAAGACATTAATTAATCAACTAGGTACCAATTTTTGGGCGTTACGAGGGTGCTAATCCTTCCTCGTACGTAACCGACTCCCGAACCTATTTTCTTGAATTTCGTGGACCAAAATCGTTGTTTTAATAAAATCAAATCGTTTATTAAAAACAACCACTTTTCGAGGTGATCCAATCACACCTTATTAAAAAGATTGGTGGCGACTCCCATTTTCATTTTCATTTTCATTTTCAAAATCCAAGTCGATCCCGTTTTATCAAAAAAATGGTGTCAAGAGCTTGGCGACTCCACTGGGGACGTAAAAAGAGAGTCAAGCCATGTGTTGATTACTTTTTGTCTTTTGGTCGAAAATCGAGAATTTGATTTAAATTTACGATCCTTTCATTGCATTTCATTCGTCTTTATTACAATCATTGTGGTTTTATAATTATATGTTGGTTTAAGTTTTGATATATTTCTGCATATTGCATTGCATGACCGTTGGTCACACCTTTTTAAGTGGGAGTGAGAAACTAGTCCTTCGTGAGGTTTTCACCTCCGTGCAGGATAGTAGATCGCTTTCAGGATACATCAGTACCTATGTCTTCGTGAGATTTTCATCTTCGTGCAGCCATAGAGAAATGTATTCCCCTGAACCGAACTCGGTTCGTATGAGCCTATAATGGGTGAGGATTGAGGAATCTGTTGGTTCGGGTACCTTTACTTTAGAACCAAACCACATATAGTGAACCTTAGGAACCCACCCTAGGTAAGAACCACTTCGAACCCCTAGTAGATACCCAAATAGGTGCTTTAGTATTTCTTGCTTGTATTGAGTTTTATTTTGATACTAACTTGTTGTTTTATTTTGACTGCATGGCATTTTGACTACATGGCATTTCATTAAAAGGCGGTGATTCACATTCGGTTACTAGATAGAAAAGCTAATCATGGAAAGTGAATTTCTTTATAAAGTGGAAGATAATGCGGTTATCCGAATATGGTCAGAAAAAACGTAACTCGAGAAAGGTGATAGTCTGACGATGGGGTACACATCAGAATTATGGGATTTCACTAGTATCAACGTAACTCAGAATAATCTTCAAGAGTTGAAAGAAATTTGGGCTCAATGGGATGATGAAGTCAAACAGTTGTTTTTCTATAATTATGGTGATTTGCCCTACTTGCTGGACATCAAGGTGGATGAGCATTTATTTCGAGCTCTGGCCCAATTTTGGAATTCTGATTATAGCTGCTTCACCTTCGGGGAGGTAGACATGGTGCCTACTGTGGAGGAATATACAGCTTTGCTTCATTGTCCGAGAATCCAAGTGGAAAAAGTTTAGAGCTGCCAATGTTCTAACTTTTACAAAGAAGTTAACGAAAATCACCGGAATGAGCGAGCAATGGGTCACGGCACGAATCAAACAAAACGGAGAAAACTGATGTATCATTTGGAAAAGTTTGCGAGATCAGATTTTAGCACACCTTGATACGAAGAAGAAGGTCGATGTTTTTACTTTAAGTATCTACGGGTTGGTTATTTTTCCTAAAGTGTTAGGGCATATAGACGAAGCAGTTACAGATTTGTTCGATCAACTTGATAGGAGGGTCAGATCTTTGAGCGCGTGTCAAAAAACGGGAGAGAGAAGATTTATTGGTTGTGCACAGCTCCTGTTAGTTTGGTTTCAGAGCCACTTCTGGAAGGTGGATAAGGTTTCTTGTCAAGCTTTCTCAGAAAATTATTCTCCTTTGAAGGAATTAGCGGCAATGCCAAGATGCGATGATATTACAGAGGAAAGATGGATGACGATCCTTCGAAACCTCAAAGATGAAGAGGTTGAATGGAGAGCTCATTGGATGGTGCCTAACGAGATTTTGTATCGGTGTGGGGACTTCGAATGGGTCCCCTTACTTAGAATTTGGAGAGCTGTCGGATATACCCCTCTGCTCGTGTTAAGACAATATAGATCAAGACAGTTCATACCAGCAATGCAAGGGCTGGCCGAGTGTGAGTTTTCTTATAAGGGTAATAATTACAGGGGAAAGATTCGAGAGATGTCTGACGCTTGGAAACAAATTCGTCGGGTGAAAAGAATTGCCATAGGAGCAACGACAACTTCCGAATATCATGCGTGGTGGAGTAAGAGGATTAATGATAACATCCCTAGGCCAAGAAAAGAATACGTTCAATCTATAGAGGAGCATTTTTGAGTAGTTCCATCAGAATTAGAGATCATCAAACAAGACTTCGAAAAAAGAAGTTCGAAGTTTGGAAAGAAGATAGAGCAGCTAGAAGAGGAAAAGATGCATTTGGGACTAGATGTTGATATCCACAAGTTGGAAGTTGAAAAGTTAAGGAAAGGGAAGAACAAGGCTGAAGAGGATTTAGATAGTCTAAAAACAGATTATAAAAAGCTGCGTCTGTCAATAAGAACTGCGAGTTTAGGTAAAATGTCGGAGCAATGACGACAGGAGATCAAGGAAGAAAAGACCAAAGCTGATCAATGGGAAAAGAAATTTCAAGACTCCCAAGCTCGAGAGAGCACGTTGGAGAAAAGTTTGTTGGAATGCTGAAATGAAGAAGTAAGATTAAAATCTCGGGTAGCGGAGTTAGAAAAGTCACTTCACTTGTGCCGTAGCCGTAACTCTATGATCGAGCTAAGAACAAGTTTGAGTAAAATTGAAGAATTGAAGGAAAAGATAGGAGAGCTTGAAGACGCATTGCAAAATTCTGAATTACGAGTAGAACTTCTTGAAGACGCAATGAACAGAGCCAAGAGCAACTCCAATATTTTCAAAGTCAAATTAGAGATAGAGATTACATTATGGGAGAAGCTGTGACTCAAGTGCGGGAAGTGGCTGATCATTTGCAAACCTTAGCGGTTCAAGCAGATATGCTGAGTTTGAAATATGAATCAGAATCGAGTCGGGGTAGAGAGTTATCTTGGCTCCTTAGGAGAGTCAAGGCTTTAAGCATAAAGGCAAAGTCGTATATCTAATCCACTTTATGTAAAGAAATTTGTTTTCTAGTCAAGTATTTCTAATGAAATTGAATTAGAATCAATACCTTTTTGCTTCCATTCATTTGCATCGCATCATATGCATTAATGTTTCAAAATAAGGGCCCTAATTTATTAAAACTATGACAGTTATCCTGGAACATCCTTACGGCACAAGAAAGAAGACAAAAGCAATGGATCAAAGGTTAGAAAGGTTGGAACAAATGTAAAAAGAAATGCAAGATAAGATGCAAGAACAATTGGATACACTAGAATCCCAAAGAACTATGATGAGCCAACTAGCACAATTATTGGCTGATAAAGGAAAGAGTCCTGTAATCAATTCGGGAGTTGATCAAGAGGACCCTGTTTATCCTCTAGGTTTTGCCCCAACGAACACTCAAGCACAACCGGATATGTGTCCACGTGGAGTGCGTGATCACATTAGACCTCAATGCCAAGTCGGCGCCTCAACACCGATAAATTTCCAGACAGGCTCAGGGTCCAACCCAGGAGATAATCCAACAAACCCTATTGTCCCTGATCTGGACGATGTAGCGGAAGTAGAGAAGGCAAAGGTGGATTTACCGAAGCAACTTGAAGATAGGTGTAGGTGGTTAGAGGAAAAGTTCAAAGCAATGGAAAGTGCTGATTACCGTTGCAAGATTGATGCCAAAGACCTTAGTTTGGTTCCTGATTTAGTTCTCCCGCCTAAGTTTAAAATGCCCAAATTTGAGAAGTATAACGAGACTAGCTGTCCTGAAGCCCACATCACTATGTTCTCAAATTTGAGAAGTATAACCAGGACAGTTTGATCGGAGCTGCGGCTAAATGGTACAACCAACTGGGTTGTGCCCAAATTTGCTCATGGAAAGATTTGGCTCAAGTTTTCATGAGACAATATAGCCATGTAGCAGACATGACACCCGATAGGATCACGCTACAAAACATGGAGAAGAAAGAGAACGAAAGCTTCAGGTAGTACGCCCAAAGATGGAGAGAAGTGGCAACGCAAGTCCAGCCGCCTCTTTTGGAAAAAGAAACCACAATGCTTTTCATCAATACTTTAACGGCCCCATTCATCACCCATATGTTGGGAAGCGCCACTAAGAGCTTCTCAGATATAGTGATGACCGCTGAAATAATTGAAAACGTGGTAAGAAATGGTAAAATAGATGCGGGGGAAAACTTTATAAGACCGACTTCGAGGAAGAAAGAAGGTGAGGTAAATAATGTGAGCACATACAACAAGGAATATTCAAACTCAATCACCGTTGGTTCACCAAGGACGGTAGCTACCAGTCATCAAGGCCCTCCGAGGCAGGGGTCCAATTCGAGGGCAGAAAGACCCCAATTTACACCTATCCCGATAACGTATAGAGAGCTGTACCAAAATCTATTTAATGCACATGTGGTAGCCCCTTTTTATCTAAAACCCATGCAACCCCCGTTCCCTAAGTGGTATGACGCAAATGCTCAATGTGAATATCATGCAGGGATAACGGGAAATTCGATTGAGAATTGTACTGCATTCAAGAAGGTGGTCGAAAGACTCATCAAAATGGGTATTGTAAAGTTAGATGACCCCTCCGGACCAAACGTAGCAGGAAACCCGTTGCCCGATCATACGAATAAAGGGGTAAATGTGATAGCCGAGGATGAAAGTAAGAAAATTAAGACAGACGTGATGGAGGTAAGAACCCCAATGTAATGTGTTTGGGAACAAATGGTATGTAGGGGTCTAATCACTCGAGATTTACACGAAAGGCCTAAAGGGGCAGAATTTGCTGTGAGTTCCATGCCAAGAAGGGTCATAATATCCAAGAATGTGCAGTGTTCAAGACCATTGTACAAAATCTGATGGATAATAAGGAATAGAGTTTTATGAAGAATTCAAGGAATTTGAAGAAAGAGAGGTTTGTGCCTCAGAGGAAAGACCTGTAGCAAGGCTCCAGAAGATCAATCACCCAGTGGTGATTATTTCACAGCCAAGGAGCAACGAAGCAGGGATACAAATACCATCGAAAGTCATAATTCAAAAACCGGTACCATTTTCCTATAAGGATAAGAAAAAGGTTCCTTGGAATTATGACTGTAACGTGACAATTCTAGGAGAGAGGAACCCGATAAATGCTTCAGTAGAGAGCAATGATAATGGCTTCTACATATGTAGTGGAAGGTGTTACGATCTAGCAACCTCAAAAGCCGAGCCTGTAAAAGAAAAAGCCCCAGTGGTCGAACAAAAGAAGGAAAAGGCGATCCGACTTGAATCACCTGTCAACGAGCCGGTAACGGAGAGCGAAGCTAGGGAGTTTCTAAAATTCTTAAAGCACAGTGAATACAGTGTCATAGAGCAGTTGCGTAAGCAGCCAACTCGTATCTCGGTGCTAACATTACTCTTAAGCTCGGAGGTACATCGCAATGCGTTAATGAAAGTATTAAATGAAACTTACGTCGCTAATAACATCTCTGTGAACAAGTTAGACCGTATGGTTGGAAACGTAAGCGCTGATAACTTTATTTTCTTTAATGATGATGAAATACCGTCGGGAGGCATGGGATCGACCAAAGCTCTGCACATTACAACCCACTGCAATGGGTATATGTTGCTAGGGGTACTAATTGATAATGGATCAGCCCTAAACATCTTACCCTTATCTATCCTAAATAGGTTGCCTGTGGACAGCTCGTACATGAAAACATGCCAGAACATAGTGAGGGTGTTCGATGGTACTGAAAGAAGAGTAATGGGAAGGATTGAAATACCCCTCCTAATCGGCCCAAGCACGTATGAGGTAGATTTCCTAGTAATGGACATCAAGCCTTCTTACAATTGTTTGTTAGGAAGACCTTGGATTCATTCAGCAGGAGCAGTACCTTCATCGTTGCACCAAAAGTTGAAGTTGGTAACAGAGGGTCGGCTGGTAACCATCAATGTAGAGGAGGACATCATTGCAGCTGTAACTAGTGACGCACCTTATGTAGGGACAGAAGAAGAAGCAATTGAATGTTCATTCTGATCTTTGGAATTTGTAAATGCAACCTTCATTGTTGAAGGAAAAAAGATCCCCACACCCAGAATATCCAAAACAACGAGGATGGGCCTGCAAATGATGGCTGGAAGAGGGGCTCTACCTGGAAAAAGACTTGGGAAATACCTCTAAAGGAGGGTGGAGATGCCCAGATTGATGGACAAACGAGACTGCTTTGGCTTGGGATATAGGCTAGATGCAAAGCAAAAGAGGAAAGAGGTGGAGAAGAAGCAGGAAAGAAGAAAGGCACGCTTGAGTGGGGAGGAAACAAAATGGGAACCCATGACATTCCCCCACATATCCAAAACATTCGTGTCAGGGGGAACTATTCACCCTGAACGAAGGACGCCAAGAAAAGGAACTGTAGAAGGGATGTTAGGGGATCTAAGCATTAATGCCATAGCTGAGGAAGAAATTGGAAAAGAGAAATCATCAGGCATTCGCCCTTATGAGCCGGGAAGCGTTCTAAATAATTGGACTGCCGAGGAGATCCCTGTAACTTTTAAAGTCAATTCAGAGTAATATTCAGAACACACTTGTTGCTCTGAGCCTAGGAGTAACAAGAATCTTTTTTAAAAGGCATATGTCTAAAATCTTATTTCAATGAAATATATCATTCAGTCTCATTTTGAGGAAATATTCTTTTATTCTTTCCATTCCATTCATAAACATACTGTGCATATAATTATTCTTAGATTTTTTCTTTGAATTTACTTTCACCTCAATAACAGGTACCCAGATATTAATGATATGAGCGATATTGCTACTAACTCAGACTCCCCTTTTGAGCAAGACATGGGTATAGAGGATTCTTAGGATTTTGAAGATGATCGAGGCTGTAACTTATCTCCTGATTTGTTAAGAATGGTAGAGCAAGAAGAAAAGCAGATCCTACCTTATAAAGAGTCGGTAGAAGTTGTGAGCTTAGGGAAGGGAAAAGAAGTGAAAATTAGAGCTTGTATTGACGCGGAGACGAAGTGAGATCTCATTGAGTTGCTCTAAGAATTCAAGGATGTCTTTGCATGGTCCTATCAAGACATGCCCGGGTTAAACACTGATATAGTGGTACACCGACTCCCCATAAAGAAAAAATGTAAATCAGTTCAACAAAAACTCCGAAGGATGAGACCTGATGTCTTGTTGAAAATAAAAGAAGAAGTTAAGAAGCAGTTCGATGCTGGTTTCTTACAGGTGGTCAAGTATTCGGAATGGGTAGCCAACATAATCCTTGTTCCTAAGAAAGGTGGGAAAGTGCGAATGTGTGTGGACTATAGAGATCTGAACAAAACCAGTCCCAAAGATAATTTCCCGTTACCCCATATTGATACCTTAGTAGACAACACTGCCCGTTACTCGCTGTTCTCCTTCATGGATGGTTTCTCCGGGTATAACCAAATTAGAATGCATCCTGAAGACATGGAGAAGACCACCTTCATAACGATGTGGGGAACATTCTACTACAAAGTGATGCCGTTTGGACTAAAAAATGCGGGAGCGATGTATCAGAGAGCCATGGTAACCTTGTTCCACGACGTGATGCATAAAGAGATAGAAGTCTATGTCGATGATATGATCACGAAGTCTAGAATAGAAGGGGAACATGTGCGAGTCCTTAAAAAAATTTTCATAAGGTTAAGAAAATTCCAGCTAAAGTTAAATTCAGCAAAATGCACCTTCGGGGCCAGATCAGGAAAATTGCTGGGGTTTGTGGTCAGTGAGAGAGGAATCGAGATTGATCCAGATAAAGTGAAGGCTATACAAGAATTACCTCCGCTGCGCACTCAAAAAGAAGTTCGAGGTTTTCTAGGGAGATTAAACTACATCGCTCGATTCATTTCACAGTTAACCGAGAAATGTGACCCCATATTTCGTCTCCTTAAGAAACACAATCCAAGTGTATGGGATGAAGAGTGTTAGAAAAATTTTGAAAAAGTCAAACATTACTTGTCCAACGCCCCAGTGCTAATGCCACCTTGCCCAAATAAACCACTAATACTGTATTTGGCAGTGTTTGAAAATTCCATGGGATGCGTGCTTGGCCAACATGATGAGTCAGGACAAAAAGAAAGAGCGATCTACTATCTCAGTAAGAAGTTCACTGAATGCGAGATGAGATATTCGCTAATTGAGAAACTATGTTGTGCTTTGATTTGGATAACTCGGAGATTGAGACAATACATGTTGTATCATACAACCTGGTTAATCTCTAAACAGGACCCTCTGAAATACATGATAGAGTCGACTGCTCTAAATGGAAGGATGTCCCGATGACAAATTTTGCAGTCTGAATTTGATATAGTCTATGTGAACCATAAAGCAGTAAAAGGGAGTGTAATAGCAGATTTTCTGGCCAGTAGAGTGCTGGAAGATTATGAGCCACTAAATTTTAATTTCCCGAATGAGGATTTGATGTATGTTGCAACCACAGAAATTTTTTTTTAAAAAGACGGTCCTTGGAAGCTGAATTTTGATGGAGCCTCGAACGCTATGGGTAATGGGATTGGGCAGTCTTGGTATCTCCCGATGGTGATCATTACCCATTCACTAGCAAACTAGATTTTGATTGCACAAATAACATGGTGGAATATGAATCATGTATCATGGGAATTCGTGCAGCTATTGAACACAAAATCAAAGTGTTAGAGGTGTATAGGGATTCTGCATTGGTAATTTATCAACTCAAAGGCGAATGGGAGACAAGAGACTCCAAGTTGATTAATTATCGAAAGCTGGTCCTTGAATTGATTGAGGAGTTTGATGACATTACTTTCTGTTATCTTCTACGAGATGAAAACCAGATGACCGACGCATTAGCTACATTAACATCTATGATAAAAGTAAATAAACAAGAGGACATGAAGCCTATCCAAATGAGTATTTATGAGGTCCCAGCCCATTGCTGCAACATTGACGATGGAGAAGAAAAGGACGATCATCCTTGGTATCAAGACATATTACGATATGTAAAGAATTGCGAGTATCCAGGCCAAGCAACTGAAAATGAAAAAAGAACATTGAGAAGGTTGGCCAACAATTATGTCTTAGAAGGAGAGATCTTGTGTAGAAGAGGAAAAGATCATGTGCTGCTAAGATGTGTAGACGCTGTAGTGGCCAAGCAAATCTTGGAAGAGGTGCATGAAAGAGTTTGTGGAACACATGCTAATGGCTTCACAATGGCTAGGAAAATCATGAGATTCGGATATTATTGGTCCACCATGGAAGGAGATTGCTTCAACTATGCCAAGAAATGCCATAAGTGCCAAATTTATGGAGACAAGATTCACGTGCACCATTCATCTCTCCATGTCATGACTTCTCAATGGCCTTTCTCTATGTGGGGCATGGATGTCATTGGGCCGATCTCACCAAAACCTTTAAATGGGCATCGATTCATATTTTTAGTTATTGACTACTTTACTAAATGGGTAGAGGCCACTTCTTACGCCAATGTTACAAAGTCAGCAGTCAATAGATTCCTAAAGAAGGAGATCATATGTTTGTACGAGATGCCAGAAAGGATTATCTCTGACAATGCATTGAACTTGAACAACAACACAATAGCGGAGGTCTGTAATCAATTCAAGATCAAACACCACAACTCATCGCCATATCACTAAAAAATGAATGGCACGGTAGAAGTGACCAATAAAAACATCTAGAAGATCGTAGGAAAGATGACTGAGACTTATAAGGATTGGCACGAGAAGTTACCATTTGCCCTTTTTGCCTATCGAAGGTCTATCAGAACCTCTACCGGGGCAATACCTTTCTCATTGGTGTATGGAATGGAGGCAATTTTGCCCATTGAAGTAGAGATCCCTTCCCTCCGAGTTTTATCAGAACTGAAACTAGATGAAGTGGAATGGATTCAATCCCGATATGATCAACTGAATTTGATTGAAGAAAATAGGCTACGAGCTATACGTCATGGTCAAATGTACCAAATGAGAATGATGCGAGCTTACAACAAAAAGGTTTGTCACAGGGAATTCCACGAAGGAGACTTGGTACTGAAGAAAATTCTCCCCATACAAAAAGATTTTTGAGGAAAGTGGATGCCAAATTGGGAAGGACCTTATGTGGTAAAGAAAGCCTTTTCTGGAGGAGCGTTGATTTTGACCGAGATAGATGGAAAGAACATGCCTAATCCTGTAAATTCAGATTCAGTCAAGAAGTACTTCACCTAAAAAAAAGGAGAGGCCAAGGTGAAAACCCGCAAAGGGCGCTTTGAGACCAAATGGATTTTGAATTGAAAACCCAGGAATGGGCAGTTCAAGTTCTGATCGAAGGTGGGGTGTGTGATGGTTTTGTCCTCTCCGAATTAATAGGAAGGAAAGATGCCACATCTTGGGGCATCGACAAAGCATTCTAGGACTTCTAAACACATATCAAGTTCAGAAAGGTCCTCAAGAAGTTTGTACGAAGAAGCTCATGCTGCGATATCTGGGGCACCTGTATCCATCTTTGTATCTTAGCAAAATTTGCTACTTTGATTAATTTGTTCATTTAGAGCTTTGCTCTCAATAAATTCTCATCTTATCCATTGCGATAACCTTGTTTAGCTTATTCATTTCGTATCTCAGCAAAATTTGTTATCTTGATTGATTTATTTGTTTAGAGATCTGCTCTCAACAAAATTTCATCGTGTCTATTTTGATAATCTTTTTCAAGCATCTTTCATTGAAATAACAATTAATGAACTAATAATATTCAAGCAAAAGAAGTTTTGCATATTACTCTGAAGGCTTCTAAATAGTACGAGGACCTGAAATAAGGCTATTGTTTAGAACTAAAGAACTTAAGGGTCAGAGGCATTGGAGAAAGAATAGTCTAAATTGTGACTATTTCTTTAGTTTTTCTGTCAAAGATACCGGCTGAACAAGATGGCATCAGTGATAGACCCTTGATGAACAACGAGCAATGACAACCTAAGCATTAAAAAAGGGATCATTCTCATGGCATTCTACAAATATCATACATACACATCTAGTTAGGAGCATTTGATTCATTCTAATCATGACATCCTAAACACTAGGAATAAATAGGTCCATGAAATAGATTTTGCAAGTCATGTTCCCCAGAGAACAGATTAATGAAGTTACCCATCTCCCTGAAGTTGCAGTGGAGCGGATTAAAGACACAGATCTTATCTCTCTGAAGTTGCAGTAGAGCAGATCGCATCCAGTCTTACCTCCCTAAGCAGTAGTGGAGCAGAAAAAAGCCAATCCTATCTCCCTGAAGTTGCAGTAGGAGCGGATTAAAAACACAGATCTTATCTCTCTGAGGTTTTAGTAGAGCAGATCGCATCCAGTCTTACCTCCCTAAGCAGTAGTGGAGCAGACAAAAGCCAATCCTATCTCCCTGAAGTTGCAGTAGGAGCGGATTAAAAACACAGATCTTATCTCTCTGAAGTTGTAGTAGAGCAGATCGCATCCAGTCTTATCTCCCTAACGACACAATGGATTGGAACGAAGCTACTTGAAGAAGAGAAACACTAGAACAAGTCAAGAATCGGTGAGGCTGGGCAAAACTAGTCTTTCAAAGTCTTTGCTCTGTCCTCGTTACACGACAACGAGCAAAGAGGGGTAGGTGTACACGCCCAATTTTTGACCAGCCCAATAAAAGTCCAATTACAAAACAAAATAAAATAATAAACTACTAGCCCAATAACCCAATATGGCCCAAATTACCAAAACCCTAATGGCCCCAAAACTAAAACATTTTAGGAAACCCTAGCACCCCCAAGCCATGTGCACCGCTGCCCCCTCTCGTGCCACCCGAGGTACCTCATCCCGAGGTTTGACCCTCTCCCCTGGCTACATTGCACCAAAATGGCAAGGGTTATCCCTTCAACACCGTTGACCTCGCCTGCAAACAAAAGACAAAAACAAAAGCAACAAGAACAGAGGCAGAAACAATAATAAAAGCAAACATAAACAACATGTAAATCGGCTATACAAGGCCGCATCAACCATGTATTTTTTTTACACACACACATTCGGAGAATCCAATACAAAAAAAAGAAAAAAGATCAATTCAAGGTTGATATTTTTTAGCTTTTTATTTTCGCTTTAGTCTACTATTTTTATATATATTATATTTTTTTTTGTTTTGTGTTTGTTTATTATTTGTATACGAATGTAAATAAACAAAGAAAGAATAAAAACTGTCCGGATCTTCGAGCCTGTACTGCCGTGGACGGCGAGGAAGCCACCTCCGATGATAGGGGGTCGGAAACCGAAAGGTTTCTTGAGATTTTGTGGTCTTTTGTCATTTTTTTTGAAACTTTTGGGGCTAGATTTGGGTTTAAAGGCTTTAAAGGGACCGGGCTGAAATTTTAATTTTTTTCGGCCACCGCATACGGCGCCGTTGCCAGCGGCTGGCGGCCAATACAGCGGCCGGTGACCGGAGCTGTGGCCGGACCAAGGTTGGACCGGGGACTAGGGAGAGAGTTTTTTTGGGCTATGTTTTTCTTTTCTTTGTGTGAAGGGTTTAAAATGAATTTTTTTGGGAATTTTGGGGCTTTTAAAGGGTACCAAAACGGTACCGTTTTGGAGGGGTCTCAGGTGTCCAAAACGGCGTCGTTTCACTCTGACCCGCCTGCGACCAGACCCGCTCCGGAGGGAGTCCGCGTGTTTTTTTCTGAGAGGAAAATTACGCTTTTAACCCCTCTATATTTTTTAACTTTTCGCAATTAGTTTTTCCCTCTTTTTTAATTTCCCTCTTTAATTTGTTTTTGATTTCAATTTAACCCTCACTGGAACGACGCCGTTTAACCAGCAATTGGATATTTCCCTCCTGGGTCCTCGTCTTTTCAGGCGCGTCATGATATTAGTCTGTTTTGTACTTTTCATTTTGATTTCAGCCCTAAAGCCTTGTTTACTTTGTGATTTAGTCCTTGATCTGCTATTATAATTATTTTTCTATTAAACTAATTGTTTTAATGGTATTAACATCATCATATTATATTTTTTATCATTAATATTATTATCCTTATCTCATTTAAGCATTTTTTATTTCCAAAAGCTTGTTGTATATTACATACGCATATATTTTTCTAACATATGTACATATATCTTTAAAGGTTATTATCAATTCATCTTTACGTTTCATTTTTTTTACATATATACATCCTTTTATGATGTATGCACGTACGTGCATGAATTTTAGATATATACATACATGCGTTTTTTATGATGTATATACATGTATATATTTTTATACATTGTTTACATATACATATATATACTTGTACATTCTTTATATATTTTATAACTTACATGTATATCTATATACCTATGTAGATATTCTATTTTCATATATGTATATATACATACTTTTATATACCTTCTATAATTTTTATATACATGCATGTATATATACATATTTTAATACGTACATATGTATGTATATGCTTACTTATATATATATATTTTATACAATAATTTTGAAATATATACATACATATATTTTTCATATTTCCATAACTTTATGCATATGCACATATATTCTTTTATATTTTTATCATCCTATTCATTTTCTTTGTTTACTTCTTTATTTACACTTCCATTATTATTTTGAAAGAATGTTTTGATCTTATTTGCTCATATGTATTGTTATTTTGTATGTCATTGATTTGCCTTTTTTATCCAATTTATTTTCATTGTTATTACTCGTATTATTTATGCTACACCATTGTATTCATTAACATTTTGTTATGCATACTAATATCCTTTTAAAAATTTCAAAATAAGGCAATGTTTTGCGTTTGAAAATTCGAGAAAACGTGCCCTAATGTGCTGGGTATCGATTTTTCTCGTTCGACCAAATAGCCAAATATCCTTTTAAAAATTTCAAAATAAGGCAACGTTTTGCGTTTGGAAATTCGAGATAACGTGCCCTAATGTGCTGGGTTTCGATTTTTCTCGTTTGACCAAATAGCCAAATATCCTTTTAAAATTTTCAAAACAAGACAATGTTTTGCGTTTTGAAATTCGAGAAAACGTGCCCTAATGTGCTGGGTTTCGATTTTTTTCGTTCGACCAAGTAGCCAAATATCCTTTTAAAAATTTCAAAATAAGGCAATGTTTTGCGCTTGAAAATTCGAGAAAACTTGCCCTAATGTGCTGGGTTTCGATTTCTCGTTCGACCAAATAGCCAAATATCCTCCTAAATCGTCATCCATGTCATTCGAGTTTTTTTTAGGAGTGTACTTTAAGTTTCTTTAAAGTTTTCAATTTCTGACATTAAGACATTAATTAATCAACTAGGTACCAATTTTTAGGCGTTACGAGGGTGCTAATCCTTCCTCGTACGTAACCGACTCCCGAACCTATTTTCTTGAATTTCGTGGACCAAAATCATTGTTTTAATAAAATCAAATCGTTTATTAAAAACAACCACTTTTTGAGGTGATCCAATCACTCCTTATTAAAAGGATTGGTGGCGACTCCCATTTTCATATTCATTTTCAAAATCCAAGTCGACCCCGTTTTATCAAAAAAATGGTGTCAACACCTCTCTTGTAGCAACTTCTTTCTATCTGATAAAACTTAAAGGAAGGTTTATGAGTTTACAAACAGACAACTGGTATAACGATTCTCTTAAGATTCACAAACAACACTTTTGTTAATCGGCGAAGAACTCTTTTGGTTATTCTTTGATGAGAAAATAGCCTAGTAGAGAATATGTTTAACACCCCTAACCCGTCTCTGTCGCCGAATTAGGGTTACAGAGCATTACCAAAAAACTGGATAACATTTAACATCATAACATTTGAATAAATTAAACATATTATAAAATATTTAATCTCATGCATTTTGTCCCTAAATCGAGCCTTCGAGGCCCTAAAAATAGCTTTGAAGCAATTCAGGACTAATTTGAAACAAAATAGAAGTTTTAAGAAAAAGTTGTAAAATTTGAAAAACAAGGGTCACATGGCAATATGACATCACCCTAGGCCGTGTAACATTCGAGCAAGGGACACACAGCTGTGTCCCAGCCTGTGTCCTCCCCCGTGTAACTCACTGAGTTACCCCACACGCCTGTGTGCCAGGTTGTGTGTTAGGCCGTGTAACTCTCTGAGTTGCCACACACGCCCTTGTGTTAGGCCATGTAGCTCATTGACTTGAAGCATTAAAAAACTTTCAAATGACATATGGTTGTGTGATAGCTCGTGTCCTAGGGCATGTGAACCTAAAAATTTACCTAAAATCAAGCCACTTCAAGTCCAATTCATGCATAACTAACCATTCCATTTGGGCACACAATCAAGGGGTTTAAACATCATTTAAATGCACATAAACATGTCATTTCAAACATCCTAAATCACCTAACCAATATGTCATTCAAAGGCACCACAATTGCATCATATATTATGAATCAAACCAAAGCAATTTGACCATACCTCAAAACACAAAAACCTAGTTCACTTAGCTACCATACATGACCATTTGCAAGCCATCAAAACATGCCAAAATAACCTTATTTACAAGCACTTAAAAGTGAGTTTGACATAACTTGTTAAGGTATTAAAGTGCACCAAACCAACCATAAACTTCAAAGCATAAACATACCAAATCACCATTAACACATTCTCAAAATACCATTATAAAACACCCTATACATGCAATTATTAACCTTGGTCAAAATACTCAAAAACTACCGAATTAACTGCTGGATAGTATAATAGGTCTTCGACGAGCTTCCAATTGATTGAGCTTTCGATAATCTATAAAATAAAGGAAAGTAACTACATAAGCAACGAGTGCTTAGTAAGCTCGTATAAACTTAAAAATAACTTACAATGTCATTTATACAATTCATAGATTAAGCATAGATCTTTACCAATGCCATAAGCTTGGTACAAACCTATAGAACATCATCAAACTCACAAGTTTGTATACTTGTCCATGATACATATGAAATCAACCAAGAGATAAATAAATTTTCATAGGTAAAAATATTATTTAGCTCATAAATCTTTTTCATAAGGTCATGATTCAATTCATTTTCATACTTACCATTACATTTCTTTTTCTTACCGTTGAACAATCTAGAATTACATCAAATACTCGAGAATGCTCACACATAGTGTTTCTTTCCATATAACCGTAACCTTTCCTTTACATCAATGCTCACATGAGCTATGAAATGGGCCTACTCACACGAGCTGTGGGTCGAAATGTAAGCTACACGATACTGCTCACACAAGCTGTGGAGAATCCACAACAAATGCAGGACCTTAGCCATTAGTAGGACATTCAAGACCAGCACCCGAAACATGAAATCCCTAATGATGTGTCATTTGTATCTTAAGAATTCTTAAGGTTCAACCGAGACTCGTTATCCGTCAATTCATTATAGCATAAATACATTTATACTCAATTTCTTTTATATCACAACAACATAATAAACATTCAAATTTAGCTAACATTAAAACGATCACAGTTCATACGAACTTACCTCGATACTAAAGTCGTAGTAGTAAAGTCAAGTTAATCCGAAGCTTTGGCTTTTCCCCGATTTAAGTCCGATTGTGGTTTATCTTAATCTAAATAAATAATTTCATTCAATTAAGTACTTCTAGAATTCAAGTGAATCCAAACTTCATATTTATGCAAAATTACAAAATTTCCCCTAATACTTTGACTTTTCACACTTTAGTCTTTAAACTCATAACTTAAAATCTAACCATTTTAACCTAAATCCAACTTAACCAAATTTACAAGGGACCTTGGGACAACCCATTATTTTATAACTTAAAACTAACATAATTGTATCCAAATTTGTCCACTAATATCAAAGATGGTATATTTACTATCTTAGTCCATTAGTTTAAGGTTTCATAGCCATTGGACCCTTTTAACTAATAGAACTCAACTTTTACACTTTTTACGATTTAGTCCTTTTTACTTAATTAACCATTTAAACATCAAAATTTCCTAACGAATTTTAATACGACCTTAATATGATCTTGTAGACATTAAATAAATGTTAAAATAATAATTCACTCGTCAGAATTGCGGTCCCAAAACCACTGTTTCTGACACCATTGAAAACGGGCTGTTACAAGATGAAACAAAACCCTCTATCCATTACCAGACTATCCTATTTATAGATAACTCACATCAAATCCCAGTCAGGATTACCTTTAATCATTACTTGTTCTCACACACATCCACTAGGTAATCACATCCTACGAGGCTCTCTAAGTGTCCTAATTATTGACATGTTACCTTCACTAGGACATTAGATGACTAAAAGGTGTTTCACTAGCTACTATACTTACATTAGCAGTGACACAAAAACACAGGTGATAGTCTCATTAGTTGGAAATTCTACCTAATACGGTTCTCTCCCTAACCAAAGACATGCTTTTCGCGAAGTGGAACTCTACAGTTTTACTTCACCATGAAGTTACCAACTTTAACCGGTTTAAGTCTCGTAACTTAGACAGTCTTCACTAGAGTAGTCTCCCAAATAGAACCAACTCACCAAACGATGGTGTGACAATTCCCCCACCCTTAAAATTTTCAACCAATGAAAAGATGCGGGTTTTGGTATCTTTTTATGCTTTCCCTCTCCCACGTAGCTTCTTTAAATTTGTGGATGTAATACCCCGAAAGTTACTATAGTAAGAAAGTGAAATATTGTCCTTGATATAATAAAATAAGGAAATAAAGTGACAAAAAGGGGAATTTTGAGTTATGTCAACAAAATCAGTTTGGGAAGTATATTATAATATATTAATTCAAGAAATGACTAAATCACAAAGGTGAGAAAAGTTTTGTAGCCCAAGAGTAAATACTCAAAATTTAAAGGGTTAAAGTGTAAATATGAAAAAGTTGAAGGACCAATAGTGCACATATTTTAAGGGTGGAATGATCTAGAAACTAAGGAAAATGGATGAATTAATACCAAATTGAATAAGTGCAAAAAGTATGAGGGGTTAAATCATAATTTTACCAAAATAAATGCTGAGTCAATGGAGGAATTTTGAAGAAGCATAAGGGGCAAAATTCATTTATCAAGGAAGATAATTTTGAAGAGTAATGATAATGTTGGTGATATTTTAAATAAAATAAATAAATAAATATTGGTTTATTAACATTTTAATTTGATTTTTAATTATATTTTATTATTTTATTTAGTATATAAGGGAAGAAAGATGAAGAATTCTCTTTATCTTTCCATGCAACCAACTTGAGAAGAGAAAAGAAAGAAAGAAATTTCCTTTTCTTTACAATTTAGTTCTTTTACCAAAAATTCACCATTTTCACTTAAAAATCAAAAGAATTTTCATAGCTATCAAGAGAGAAAAATAATAATGAGACTATGGGGAGGTAGAATATCAAGTTAGATTCAAGAAATAGAAGCTGGAGGAGAGAGAAAATCAAGTTAAAGTTTGAAATCAATAGGACAATGTAAGAACATCAACATTTCAATATATTTTAAAGTGTGATATTATTGAAAAAGCATGAAAATGATGTTAAAGTAGAGTTTTCTTATATAAGGTTCTATATTCTTGATCTGTTAGTGAAGGGAAATAAGAGGAAGTGATGGGAAATATTATAGAGAAAGGAAAGGAGGGTGTTATAAGTAGAGGTGCTAATGGGCTAGGCTGGGTCGGGTTCGGGCCGGGCTCAACTAAAGGCCCACTTACTAGGCCCGGGCCCAGCCCGGCTCGATAAATTGGCCTAAAATTTTGCCCAAGCCCGACTCGGATAAAAATGCTAAAACCCGGGCCTAACCTAGCCCGCCCATATTAATTTTTATGTTATTTTTATATAATTTTTAAATATATGTAATATATCAGAAATACTAAAAACATCAAAATAAATATTTCCCAACAAATTGAAAATAAATTTTAAAAAATATGTAGACTTAAAAAACACTAAGATAAATAGTGGAATTATAGATAATATTACATATAAGCATGTTATATACATTAAGGATGTGGAATGGAGAGGAGGAGGCGAAAAAAATATATGAATATTCAACTAGCATGGGTTTACATGAAAAATGGCTAATTTGCATGTTTTAGGCTTAGAGACTAAATTGAATAAAAGTACAATTTTAGGGGAAATTTTGTAAAAATATAAAAAATGACCAAGTTACACGAAATGAATTGTTTTATTGTCTAAATTAATATATATTGAAAGAAATTATTAATATCAAGTGGGTTTAGAGTTTTAATTTTGTTGTATGATGATATTATAAAGTGATTTTGTTAAACATTAATGTTAGTATCAAATTGTGAAAATAGTTAAAATATTAGGGTTTGGTATTAAATTTATATTTTATTAAGGGTTGTATGATAGCTTAGAATATTTGGATAAATTATTAATTGAGAAATATTAGTTGATTTGATAAATTAATTAGTTAAGGGACTAAATTGTAAAAGTTGTAAAAGCTGGATTAATTGTGTAAAATTAAAAAATTAAAGGGTATAAATTGTGAAATAAATTGAAACTGAAATATATGAATGAATAATTTTATATTTTAGATCAAGATTCCGTAGATACTCGTGAAAAAGGAAAAATAACAGAATAGTCCTTAAACTCCTGTAATTATTACAATTCAATTCAGGTAAGTTTGCGTAACTAAATTATATATATTTATATGTTTGAATTGAATGTTGTATTGTGAATTGTGTAAATGCCATATACATGAAATTTACCGCATATCCGACAATATCTGATAAATAATAAGTCCCGATTGAATAAATGAAATTCAATGGATATAGGGTTCCCGTATTGGTTCTGGTCTTGCATATGTTATGGACACACCATAGCTCGAAAGAGCGTCCCATTACTAGCCCTCTCGAGCTTCCAGTTATATGGTTCTTGCGAGCTTCCTATTAATAGCTCTTCGAAGCATCCTGATCGGTTGTGATCCTGCATGTGTTGTGGACACACCGCAACTCTTATGAGTGTCCCTATATATGGCTCTTCGTGAGCTTTCCTTTGATTGGCTCTTTGTGAGCTTCTTGATTAATGGCTCTGCAAAGCTTCTCGATATTCACTCGTTTGAACTTCCTAATATATGATTATCCGGAGCTTCCTGTTAATGGCTCTATGGAGCTACCAGTTATTGGCTCGCATGAGCTTCTTGATTATGGCTCTTACGAGCTTCCCGTTATACAGCCTGGATAAGCTTCCTGTTACATGGCTGACATGAGCTTCCCGTTATATGGCTCGAGAGAGTGCTTCCCGATTATGTGCTCTAATGAGCATTCCCGAATATGAATTGACAGATTACAGTTGTGTACATTTGTGTGTACTACCAGTGTATCCATCGATATTTTAAATGATTCAGCAGGCAAAATTCTAATATGAAACAATATGAGTATGAAATGAATTATTACCCATATATGCTTGAAATATATATAATGATTTGTACGTGTTATATGTACACATGATGTGGAAAGTATATGTACATGGAATTTGATTAATGTTGAGTTCGATATAAACTATTACCGAAATAAATGTACATGAAATACATGGAAATGATGGTATATGAAATATTGATATAATGAAATGAATGATATATGTTTATGAATAAATAGGATCAATCAATGCAACTACCGTAGTATCATAGAGAGTGAAAGTACCAGTAATGACGTCTGGAGACGACGCTTCTTTGCGAGCTCGAATAGCGTATGCTTGAGCAGGTGCTCTGGCCTCAGACCTCACAGCTGTATCTGTTGTGCCTCTTTGACTACCACTAACAATTTATGTGTTTCTGGGTGGTCTACCTCTAGCTGCCGTGTTACTTGGCCTCGTACACTAGACATTATCTTTCTTAGCTAACTCTGAGCAATCCCAAATGAAGTGATCTCGTGAACCACATTTATAGCAAAATCTATTATTATACTTGCCCCAACATTCACCAACATGCCGTCTCCTACACTGTCGACACTCAAGTTTATTGTTTCTAACACTACCAACACTTGATTCCATTGAAACTTGAGCCTTAGGGTAGGAGTATTGTTTTGCACGACCTCTACTCATATACCCAATTGAAGCATTTGAACGACTGTGTGATTCTCTGAATTTCTTTGACGAAGATTGATAATGCTTACTCATAGATCTTTTTCTCTCGTCTTTAGCTTCTGAATCCGCTTTCTTCTTTTCTTTGCTAAGCTCCTCGGCTTTGTAAGCTCTTTCAACTAAAAAAACGAATTCATTCAAGTAAAGAATTCCGACCAAAATTTTAATGTCTTCATTCAACCCTTCGATGAATCGTTTACACATAATAATTTCATTTGAAACGCATTCTCGTGCGTATTTGCTCAATCTCACGAACTCACGTTCATATTCCGTCACAATCATGCGAACCTGTTTCAACTTTAGAAACTCTTTCCGTTTTTTATCAAGAAATCTCTGGCTAATATATTTCTTTCTGAACTCCATCTGAAAGAACTCCCAGGTAACCCGTTCTCTCAGAACCACAGATATCAATATATTCCACCACTAATACACAGTATCTCTCACGAGTGAAACCGCACATTTAATACATTCATCTGGAGTACATGACAATTCATTAAATACTCGTATCATGTTTTCAAGCCAAAATTCAGCTCTCTCTGTATCATCATCGATAGTGACCCTGAACTCTTCGGCCCCATATTTATGAATCTTATCGACTGAAAGCTTACTTAGTCATATTAGATCAACAACTTGAGGCATCACAGGTATTTGCGGGGGTGGAGGTTGTTGAGCAGCTGGATTTGTCTGGATATACTGTGTGAACCATTCGTTCATCATCTGGAAGAAGGTTTGTTTAGCCTCTCCCTCGTGTCTACTCGTAATCATCCTAGAATCAGCTGGCGCTGCCCCTTGAACGGGAGTGGGTGCATTACTTTCCAGATCATCAGCTACAGCTCGATCGAGATTCATTTACTATACAAAAACACATTTTAATTGTCAGGAATCATCACACTATCGCAGTTTATATATATGACATTTATAGCTAGACTCAAACGCGCTACGTTAGCCTTAAAATCGACTAAACCTGGCTCCGATACCAATTAAATGTGACGCCCTTAATCCGTATCTATCCCCGGATTAGGGTTACGAGGCATTACCTAACAAAACATAGCTCAACACAATCATTTCTTACATTTCATGCACAAAGTAATATCAACTTCTTTAAAAAATTTACCAAACTCAATTAGCTACAATTCTCCTATTCACATAAACCAAATTCACATATTAGATTCTCATAGCCAACAAAAATCAATCATGCTTTACTAATCATTTCACACAGTCGAACCTTACTTCAATATTTAACTAGATCAAGAAAACACAAAATTAAAACACGTAGGTAATTTAAACGAACATGCTTTACTAAATAAATCACATTTTCAAATCATGCTTCGAAATCCAACCATTTCATTACCATTTACCTAATCAAATTTTCGAACCAAACTATCATACATCAATAATACATTACTTGTGTTTCATAAATCCAATGTTCGAACCTTATTACCATCAAATTCATGTCATTCGAATACTTAAAATATATTCAAGGATATATCATTACATTTCATATACCAAGCATATGCCAAAATTACATATACACAACCAATTCATTTCTCACCTATTTGGCTATCAAATTAGCCACAAAAGTCATACCAATATAACCATTAAATCTCACAAATTTTATAACATCTCATGACCAAATAATACTAATAACAAGACACTTCATAATCATCCTATGACCACAGGTATTTCACAAAACATGATCACCATTCACCATTAACTACGTACCAAAATAACCAATTCACAAGCAATGACATAATCACATCATAACTTATAGGAACGTGTACCACAAATCAAAAACACATCCATCAACTACCTTGTCATCACACAAACTTAATTGCCACCATCCATCACACAAAATATACCATAACATACTTCCCAAATTGATCTAATTACATAGCCGATTATACATCATCATTAACTTCACTTTCAAGCCATTTCACATGGCTACTTATATACAATTTAAAACTATCCATAATAAAACTAGCGTATACATCATTTACAAGCCAACTCACATGGCTAATTTCATATCTCAAAACGTATCCTATTGACACTAGCCTATACATCCCATATACCATATATACAAAGCTTCAAAAGTACCAATTAAAATATCCGATAGTGTGATTGAGTCGCTGACTATCTCTAGATCCGAGCTAGCTTGATTTCACTACAAGGCACACATAGAAAACACAGAGTAAGCTTTATAGCTTAGTAAGTTCGTATACAATTAAACTTAATCTATTAATTGGATATACAATACATTCAATAAGCATTTCATGATAATTTGCATATCAATACACAAACTTTCCATTTCATTTCATATGATCATTACTCATTTATATATATTCCATCAAACCTCATACACATAGTATCAACAACCACATAGGTTTTTTACGTACCTGTACTATATTATATTTATTTATCACATTCTCACCTCTTCGCTTAATACGTTAAACCATCCCGAAACCTTTCAATGCTTAAAGATCTCACACACTTAGTGTTCTATGATTAGCCGAAGCTATAACGATGTTGCACACTTAGTGCCATCACATTAAATCGAAGCTCTCTCGGTATTACACACTTAGTCCATTTATTCAGTCGAAGCTATCTTAAATTCGCATACTTAGTGCCATATACTTTCGAATCATCATCGAATGCTATTATAGCCTCACATTCACATTTTAATTCGTTCCAAAACATAAAAAAATTGATAAAATAGTACGTATTACATAGGAACTTACCTCGGGCGTAAAAACGACGAAACTAGTCTATTAGTCGAGTACTTTGTTCTTGCCTCGATCTAAGTCCGGGTTCCTCTTTTCTTGATCTATATTGTAACAAATTCAACTCATTTAATCACATAATCTCTCAATTTAGTCCACAACACACATTTGGGCATATTTACACTTTATCCCCTAGACTTTCACATTTATCACAATTTAGTCCTTGTTACAAACAATCACAATTCATTCAATTTAATACAGATTCATGCTGGTCGAATATTACCCATTCTCATATCAGCCCATATTTTTCATCTATTTTAAAATTTAACCACTAAATTTTCATATTTCAAATTTAATCCAAAATTGACATTTTTACCAAAATTCACTTTACAAAACTTGTACATCTAACAACAATGATTTATTCTCCATCATCAACTAACAAAATGCTCATGCATTAAAAAATGGCAACATTCAAATACTTTAACAGTTTTGAAATCGAAGACATGAGCTAGCTAGTACTAGTTGCAACGATCACAAAAACATAAAAACATCAAAAACCAAGTCAAAATGGACTTACAATTGAAACATGCATGAACCGAATGCTCAAAGCTCCCAAAATCATCTTTTTATTTTGACATTCGGCTATGGAGAAAGATGATAGCATGAAAATGGTTTTTTTTGTTTTATTTAATTAAACATTATTTAACATTTTACTAATTTGCCATTAAAATAAATTCATATTTACACAAATGCCACACCAAATATCATTCACTAACTCAAAATTGGGCTAATTATCACATAAGAACCTTTAATTTAATATTCTATAGCTATTTGACACCTTTAGCTTATAGAACACAACTTTTACGCTTTACGCGATTTAGTCCTTTTTATCGAATTAAGCATTTAAACGGTAAAATTTCTTTACGAAAATTTCACACCATCATATACTCATGCTTCAAAAAATAAAATAATAATAAAATAATCATTTTAACTTGGATTTATGGTCCCAAAACCATTATTCCAATTTGACCCAAAAACGGGTTGTTACATGACATGTCGAGAAAATAAGTAAATCAATGCTAAATTTATATGAAATATGTGCAAGTACACTAACAAGTGTTATTGTTTAATGCTTATACAAGTGCCAAGCTATTGGTTGAATGGTAAAATGTTTATTTATTTGATGCATTGAAGTGGTAAGTACTCAAGAGAAAATATGCTAGTGCTCATGAAAAGGTGGTAAGTTTTAAATTGTGCAATTTCTTATGAAATGACTTATCAAGTGATCAATTTGAAAATGGCTTTGTTTAAATGCACTAGCTTGTGACCATGGTTGAATGGTATGTTTATGACTTGTGTGTCATGCATATGGAATAAGTGTGAAAAGTAAAGAAATGCAAATCAAAATAAAGAAATTTTGAAGAGTTAAAGTTATTTAAATCCTACTAAGCTCGGGATAATATGTATAAGTGATGTTGTGGATTTATTCGCCTTATGTGTGGATAAATATAGCTTCATGAGTATTGCGATATAAATTTTGAATTATTCTTGATATGTATAAACTTCATATTTGAAAAGAAGTATTATGATTAAATTTTATACGAGCTTACTAAGCATTCATTGCTTATGTAATTGTTTTCCTTTACTTTTCAGATTATCAGAAGCTTGATTGGGTTGGAAGCTTGTTGGAGTTGTATCATACCTCCATCGGTTCTATCGATACTTTCTAATGTTTTGATTTTGGTTATAATGACATGTATAGGTACTTTGCTTAACGATGGTTTATATGTAATTTGTTGGGTTTAGCCACTTATTTTGGCTTGTTGATTTGTGTAATGATGATTGTAGATTGACATAAAATTTGGGTAAGAAATATGGCTTGTAAAATGCTTTATTTTCGTCCACACGGATAGAGACACGGGTGTGTGTCTCAACCTTGTGTGACACACGGCCAGGTGACACGATTGTGTGTCCCCTGCATCTTAAATTTGCACAAAATAGAATGCTCACAAGGTCTAGCATACGGGAGTGTGACTTGGCCGTGTGACCCAAGTCAGTATACTCACACAGGCACGGACACGGGCTGAGACATGACCGTTTATCCCTGTTTTGAATGCCCATATGGCTTGAGACATGGGCGTGTCTCCAAACCGTGTGAGTTACACGGCCTAGCCACACGGCTGTGTGACCCCTGCAATGTTGAAAATTTTAAATATTTTTGAAAATTTTTCTGAGTTTTCGACTTAGTCCCTATTTGTTTCTAATGCGTAATTTGTGCCTTGAGGGCTCGTTTAAGGGACAATATGTATGATTTTAATGGGTTCCAAATATGAATGCTAGATGAAATGAAATGTCTGAAAATTAATTTGTAAACTTCGGTAATGCTCCGTAACCCTCTTCTGGCGACAAATTCGGGTTAGGGGTGTTACAGCGGATCTGCTATAGCACTTTAACCAAGGGAATTTCTTTATTTTTGAGCATCTTGATTTCTGTCCAAAATACAGACAGACTCTTCCTTGTAAGAAAAATTTGGCTCCACCTCTAAAGTCTACAATTGAACCATATGGTCTGGATCAAAGTGATATCTTCATAACTTTGACACATGGAACACGTCATGGATCTTAGACAGTTCTGGTGGAAGAGCTAATCGATATGAAATCGACCCTATGCACTCCAAAATTTCATAAAGTTTGATGAATCTCGGTCTAAATTTCCCTTTTAATCCAAATCGAATAATCTTCTTTTAAGGTGAAACCTTAAGAAACACTTTGTCGCCAACCTCATAAGATACATCTTTCATTCTTCTATCTACATATGCTTTTTGGCGGTCATGGGCAATCTTTATGTGGTTCTTGATAGCCATTACTTTCTCTTCTATTTCGGGGACTAGGCCTAGGCCAACCAGATTATTCTCACTAAGCTTCATCTAGAAAATTGGTGGTTGACACTTCCTCCCGTACAACGCCTCAAAAGGTGACATGCCTAAACTGGGGTATAGTTGTTGTTATATGCAAACTCTGCTAGAGGTAGTTACTTCTCTCAATTCAACCCAAAATAGATCACACAACTTTGAAGCAAGTCTTCTAATACTTGGATCAACCTCTCTAATTGTCCATCCGTTTGTGGATGGAAGACGATGCTAAACCGAAGCTTGGTTCCTAGAAAGGTCTGCAACTACTTTTAGAACCTTAACGTGAACCTAGGATCATGGTCAGATACAATTGATGAAGGAATATCATGCAAATGGACTATTTCTGAAATGTACAACTCTGCCAACTTCTCTAATGAGTAGTTCATACACATTGCCACAAAGTAAGTCGACTTTATTAACCTATCCATGATCACCCAAACAAAATTCTTCTTTGATGCACTGAGGGGTAGCCCCGAAAAAAATCCATCATAATCCTGTCCCGCTTCCATTCTTGGATCTCTAAAAAACACAACTTACCCAAAGGAACCTGATGTCTAGCGTTGACCCGTTAACAAGCTAAGCATTTTATTACAAACTTTGATATCTCCCTTTCTATTCCTGGCCACCAGAATAAGTTCCTCAAATACACTAACTGGGTGAAGTGGGTAAGTTTCTTAGTGAGCTTCTTTCATGATATTTTACCTTAGACTTTCTTAGTTTGGAACATACAATCTTCTTATGAAGCATAGTTCCCCTTTATTTCTCAGGTTGAAATTTATAGCATCGTCAAACTTCATGTATTCCTTTATCTCATCACATCGTGCATCCTTGAGTTTAGACTTCAATATCTAAGAAAGGAAAATAGATCACGCCTTTAATTCGACGATAATTGATCCATCATCAGCCAGACACATTCTTGCTCTCAGGGAAGGCAAAATTGATACGATTTTCCTACTTAATGCATCAACCATTACATTTTTTGCCTGGATGGTACTCAACGATCAAGTCATGATACTTTAACAACTTGATCTACCTTCTCTGGTGCAAATCAGCTCCTTTTAAGTGAACAGATACTTCAAGCTCTTATGCTCTAAAAACATATAGCAATTTTTCATATAGAAATAGTGCCTCCAAATCTTTAAAGCCAACACCACCTCAGCCAGCTCCAAATCATGAGTTGGGTAATTCTTCTCATAAGGTTTGAGCTGGTGTGATGCATAAGCGATCACATTTCCCTTCTACATAAGCACACACCCTAACCTATTCAAAGATCCATCCATTAACACGACGTACTCTACTTCTGATACTAGTTGATTCAACATGGGGGCTTTAGTCAATGCTTTTTTTAGCTCATCAAAATTGTGTTGACATTCTTAAAACCATTAGAACTTTTCAGCTTTCCTCAACAATCGTGTCAATTGTGTTGCAATAATGGAGAACCCTTTCACAAACCTTCTATAATACCCCGCCAAACCAAGGAAACTGTGTACCTCTATAACATTTTTCGGTGGATTCCATTCGATTACAGCCTGGATCTTCTCAATATCTACCTTAATTCCCTCTACTGAGATGACATGTCCCAAGAAGTGGATTTTTTTTAGCTAAAACCCACACTTGTTGAATTTGGCATACATATTATTTTCTCAGAGAACATTTAAAACTATTCGCAAGTGTTCTTCATTATCTGTCTCACTCTTCGAGTATACTAAAATATCATCAAAAAAGACAACAACACAACGATCGAGGTAACGTGTGCAGAATGCAGTATTTGGAATATCATCCCCTTTAATCTTAACCCGGTAATACCTCGACTATAGGTTAATCTTTGAGAACACCTTAGCTCTGCTTAGCTAATCAAACAAGCCTTCAATTCTGGGCAACATATACTTATTCTTAATGGTCATCTTGTTCAGCTGTCTATAGCCAATACATAATCGGAGGGTTCCATCCTTTGTCTTCACAAACGGTATTGGCTCACCCCAAGGTGAAACACTAGGTAGGATAAAACCCTTATCTGATAGTTCTTGCAATTCAACTTTCAACTCCTTCAGCTCTACTGCGGCCATTCTATATGACACACTTAATATGGGAGCAGTCCTCGACATCACATTAATAGAGAACTCCCCGTCTCCGTTTAAGAATCCCTGATAGCTCTTCTAGAAAAACATTTGGAAATTGATTCACAATTGGTATATGTTCGAATTCTTCCTTCACTATATTAGAATCTAGGATATATGCTAAGTAACCATCTCCACCATTAGTAATAATTTTTTGTGCTGAAACGGTTGAGACTAAACTGTTTCTGATATCCCATTTTACTCCTGAGATGAACACTTTATTGCCATCGACAGATATTAACCACACCCCTTTAGACTTGCACTTAACTATTGCACCATATTGCGTCAGCCAATCTAACCCTAATATAGTGTCAAACTTGTGGAAACTCAAAAGCATTAAATCTGCCAAAAATACATGTTCGTCAAAACTCAACGAACAATCATTTACCAATCTACTTACTACAGTACTCTGGCTTAAAGAATTAATGACTAATATGCTAACCTCAGTAAGGACAACTCTAAGACTCCTCCCAGCCACAAACTTATCACAAATGTAAGAATGAGTAGACCTGGGTCTTTCAATACATATATGCTGGTGTCAAACAAAGAGAATTTACTCGTAATGACGTCATGGGATTCAGGGTCCGTTTTTGCCTACATGACATACACCCTTGCTAAAGCTTTCAGGCTAGCTCTAACTGTATTTCTTATCGAGGCTCCCTAGACTGACCCTGATTTTGCGTCGAAAGCTTCGCGCTTGCTCATTTCTCTGTCTTTAACCTTATTTCTCTCCTGAATGGTTGTCTCTATTCTTTGAGCCTTCGTAGATAAGTCAACAAAATCTCTAAAATCAAGGGCAAACAACAGTACCCTAAGTTTCTTTTGTAATCTTCTTTTTATTTTAATACACAAGCCCACCCTATCTTGAACTTGGTCTTTAGTGTACTTACTTAATCGAATAAACTCCCTATAGTATTCAAATACAATCAACCTTCTTTGCTTGAGCTTCAAAAAGTCTTCCTTTATATGTTCAATGAAGAGTTAGTTAATGAATTTTTCTCTAAACTTCCTTAAGAAAAAAGTTCCAATTCACCTACTCTCTTGGGACCATGCTAGCTACTGTGGTCCACCATTAATACACCTTATCTTAAAGCAGGGAGATGGCACATCTCAAACTCTCAATTGGGGAGTACTGTAGCTCATCAGCTACACGATTGACTGAACAAAACCAGTATTCTACCACGACTAGATCGTCCTATTTACCGCCTCTAAACTCCTTGGCACCTTTCTTGTGGATGACTTCCACCAGGTCCCCTCTAGGCACTGCTACAGTTGAGACTAGAGGTGCAGGGTTTGTTGGCGATGTAACTTTCGTCGTCCCTACTGTCTCCTTGGGTCTCACAGATTCGTCACGGTGTCTATGGGATGAGGTTGAGGCAGCTCTAATGTACTGGTCGAACTATTGTCTCATCATATGACCCATCATGCTGATCAAGGCGTACTTAGCCTTTGTCCCCAAAACTTCTAGCTTGCAAAAGGCGCAAGGTTGCTCACTGGTGCATGGGTATTGCCTTCTACATCTTCCCCTTCAGCATTCCTTGAATTTTTCGCCATCTTCTGTCTCTCTTTCTTCGCTTAAACATACGAATTTAGTTAGTAATGCTATGAAGGCTCCAGCTAGATTTATGAAACATATATTGTGGGGTTTAACTAATGATGATTTTTGAGAATCGGTTAAATCGAAGCTCTGATACCAATAAAACTTTAAGACCCCACGCTCGACCCGATTATCAAACCCAGGTATGGAGCGCTACAAGTTCATTTGCATGCACTGGCTTTATGGACGTGTTTCCTTAAACACGAGTACCAGAACCAAAAGACAAGGGCATTTGCATGGTTTTACTGTGATAAAGATTAAATGAATAACACAGATATCAGATTCAAGGTACAAAATAACTCACTAGAATACTTTACCCAGAGATTTGTCTACTTTACGAGTTACTTCCCTTTGGTATTGGGACCTTCTCCCATTTCTTTGGCTAAAACAATAAAATGACCTCTTTAAATATGAAAAACAACCAAAACTTTATGAAATAAGATGAATCTGTAGACATGCAAATAGTTTTTGGATGGAACTTTCCTTCCTATCTAGTATCCAAAAGAAAATCCTACTGAACCTTTTTAAAACAACTTCTTTCTATCTGATAAAACTTAAAGGAAGGTTTAAGAGTTTACTAGTAGACAACTAAGATAGAAGTTCTCCTAAGATTTACAAACAACACCTTCTTTAATCGACGAAGAACTCTTCTAGTTATTCTTCGATGATAACAAAGTCTAGCAGAGAAGATGAAACAATAGTCTCTCTCTATAACATGCTATCTTATTTATAGATAACTTACATCCAAATATCACTTAGTTTAACTTTAATCACTACTCATTTTCACGCGCTTCCACTAATTAATCACATCCCATGAGGTTCTCCAAGTGTCCTAATTACTAACACGTTATCTTCACTATGACGTTAGATGACTAAAATGTGTCTCACTAACTATGATACATACATTAGCAGTGACACAAAAACACAAGTGGTGGTCTTATTAGCGAGAAAGTTCGCCTAATAAGGTTATTGTCCTAATCATGAACTTGCTATTCGCGAAGTAGAACTCCGTAGTCTTGGTGAAGTTGTACGAAGTACTTCACCACGAAGTTACCAACCTTAACTGGTTTAAGTCTCACTACTTAGGCAGTCTTCACCAACATAGTCTCTTGAACCGAACCAGCTCACCAAATAAGGGTATGACACGATCCATGCCCACTATCCAAAAGAAAAAATCCACCCACCCTCATATATTTTTCAAAATAAAATTTACTCCATTCTAAGTGGACCGATTTGAAATTCATTAGGCAATTCTGGTTTTTCCATCCTTATGCTTTGCCTTCGGTTGATTATTTGTCTGTTTATAGAGTAAAAATCTGAAGATTAAAATATACCCGAAGCAAAGTTTTCAGAATCAGACCGACGATTGAATCGGTATAGCTATTAATTCATCGATCTTATTGATTTATCTAATTCGTACAGTCCAATCGGTTCGAATGATTCATAAGGTTTTGAGCAATTCATACGATTCAATTAAAAAAATTTAAAAATTCATAAAAATATTTAAAAATAAAAAAATTGGGTTTTAGTCAGCTTCGAGTTTCATTGAAAGTCTTATATAAAAGGGGTAAAGAGTACAATAATAGTATAGTCTAATCTTCATCATCTATATGAGCCTCAACATTCTTTAAGTCATTTAAGAGAGTAACAAACTTACTGATGTGAGCCCTAATGAACGTTCTTTTAGCCATATGGAATGTGTACAAGTGTTGTTTCAACACTAATTGATTTGCCAGAGACTTTGTCATATAAATGGCTTCTAATTTCTTCCATAAGACAGATGCCATTTTCTCCACCAACATCTCTTGCAACACATTATTCGTGAGGCACAATTAAATTGCAGACAGAGCCTTCTCATCAAGATCATCCCATTCTAAATTATTCAAATCCACGTGTTTTTACCCTGTAACGACCTTCTTCAGACCATTCTAAACTAGAATTGTAGTTATCCGAACTTGCCATAAAGTGAAATTTTTTATCCTATCAAAATTATCGATATCGAATCTCATTGTCACCATCTTTAAACGAGTTGATTGTGGAATCCTGACCTCTGATACTAGTTTGTTGAGGATAGCCCGAATTAACGATGAATAAAAACTTATAGAGAAAATTGGGCACAAATATTTACGTGGAAAAACTCCATCGATGAAGAGGATAAAAAACCACGGGCAACTGAAGACTTCACTAATGAGCAAATAATTGAAGAGTACAAAATGGAGAAATCCTTAGACAAACCAACAAAGCTCTCTGGCTAAAACACAAAACTCCTTCAAAGCTTTCTCAGAACTTTTTTTAAATTTTCTCTCTAATGTTGTGTTATATTCACCTATTCTATGGTTGTTATGGCCTTATTTATAGACTAAAATTAGAGGATTAATTTGACTGAAATATCTCTAGAGTAATCAGAGTTCAATTGGGAAAAGATAGCAAAATTTAACTAAGAGAAGAAACCTCTTTGTGTAGGGAACACGTCGAGTCATTACTATATTGTATATCTCCTCGTCGGGACATTGATTGTCGTTGTGATGTCTTGTGTTGTGTTATCGCAACATTGACTCTAGTTTGACCAATAAATGCAAGATAAAATCCAAAGTTATGATTAATATTCAACCTTAATTTACAAATGTAGTTAATAAAGAACATATTTGGTTAATGGCAATTAGTAACCTATATAGGATTAACCCCAACCTAGAATCAATGACATGGATACACCTCTAGATTTAGGCTAAGAGCTAAAAACACAAGAGTCATTGTTGCATTTTTCTTAACACCTCTAAGTAATTTAGTAGTTTACCAATCTCGTATTAAGGGCAATGTGATCCTCAGTTGGTCATTTTCATTAAAACTAATTTTGACCTCTAAGTAGTTCATTAAAGTAAAGCAAGTAGCAAGCTCTCAACCTACATTCCCTTCAGATTGCAATTAACTTAGATATCACCTAAAATTAACGCATATGCACAATTCAAGAGAATTAAACCATATTCATCTTTTCTAAATCAAGTTTTAATCCTATTTGATTTACTAATCCATTAACCTACGAATATCCCAAAAACAAAAATAATTTAACTTATTGTGAATTAGCAAGCAACATAAAAGATATGAAAAGAAAGCATAGCAATTAGAAAATTAAAATAAAACTAAGAAAACGTAATAATAAATAATTTCTGAAAAAATTGTTGCAATCCATAAATGAACTAAGATTTGAATGTTCTGATGATTATAAACTAAAGAAAGCTCTTCAAATGTAAAATTTTTTCTTTCCAACACTTCCTAATCTCATCTCTCCTCTCCTAGCCAAACCAAAAATTCTATTTTATACAAGACATTTCTAGGGTAAAAGCATGAGCTAGGGTTAAAAGACCTAAATTGCCTAATAAAAAGTGGGTACAAAACAACATGGTAAATTTCAAGCTAAGGCAACATTGCAAGAATGCCAGTCTAGTTTTATTGGACAACTTATTGTTTCTTTGTTTTTTCAGCTCTTTCTTTGCTCTACCTTTTTTCAAATTCACTTTTCTTCCTTAGACTTTGTCGAAGCCACTTTTTTTGAAAAACAAAAAAAGTTTAGTTGTCGACTTAAAAATGAAAATTGGGATCGACTTTGAAAATAAAATGGGAGTCGCCACCGATCTTTTATTAAGGTGTGATCAGTTCACCATTAAAAATAAATTTTAGGTCTGCGAGATTTGAGAAAATAGGTCCGGGAGTCGGTTAGCACGAGGAAGGGTTAGCACCCTCGAAACGCCCAAAATTGGTACCGAATCGATTGTTTAATGTATTAGTGTCGAAACTTTGAAAATATTTTAAAATATGATCCTTTTATCCTGAATAAAATGAATTGGATAATGAGGCTTACTTATTTCAAGGAAATAAATTGTCACACTCAGTAAGTTAGAGTGCAACATTTCAAATCCTCAAAATTAAATTTGACTTTTAAAACCTGTGCATTTTGAGAAGGATATTTGATTATTTAGATCAAATGAGAAAATCAAAACCCAATAAGTTAGGGTTCGATTTCACAAAATTCCTAAATATCGAATATTGTCTTCATTTTCATTTGTTAGAAAAATCCTCGTCTCGAGAAAACAATATGTCATATCTAATGCGTTAGGACACCACGTATCAAATTCCTGAGAAGAGCTTTTCATTTATGTTTTAATTAAAAAGGATATTCGGTCTCTTAGATCTCGAGGAAGATTGGAATCTAGTAAGGTAGGACACAATCTTTTCAAGGATCCCAAATTCTGAGTGTCGCGTTATTTTGAAAGCTTCTTGGATAAAAATGCTTTTGACATTTAAATGATATGAAACATAATCTTTTGAATAAATAAAACAATGGATGAATAACGTACAAAGCGAAATGGTGATTCGTAAATTGAAATGCACACCAATGAACGATGAGCAATTAATAAACCAATAATACCGTACTTATAAGAACAATGGTTATATGTAAATGTTACATTTAAAAGCTAATGAATTAAAAATCAATAATATAAACACATATATACACATATAAAAAATAAATACACATGTGTGAAAGTTTGAAATAAATCAAAAATAGAGTTAAAATAAATACCACTTAAATTAATAGTATCTAAATAAATCTTAAAGAAAACCAAAATACATAAAACCATATATGTATTAATTTGGAAAAATCGTATATATAAAATGATAACCTTAGTATAAATAATAATATATATCCATATATACAAGAGGTTGAAATAAACAAAATATGTAATAAAATAGGGTTTAAAAATAAATAAAAAAACAATTTAAATAAGTAAAAAAAATAGTACATGACAATGAGTTTTAAATGGCTAATGTAAATTGATTTAGAGCCATTAGTATAGGATAAAATTTTTTAAATAATTAATATATAAAATAAAATAATACACGAAGCGACTTAACATAATAATTTATAAAGAAAATCGAAATAAACATGTAAAAGTTTAAGGTAATATATAAGAGAAATATAAAAAAAATAAAATCAATTAAAGATAAACAGAGAAAAAGAAAAAAAATTAAACTAACTAATATGTATATGCTAAATAAGAAAAATATGAAAAACAGTACTTAATTTAAATCATAGGATAATAAGTAGTCAGATAAATTAATAAGTAAAGTTTAAAGAAAAAAATAAAACAAAAATAATAAAAATAATATTAACATAAAAATATTAAATAGATTGATAAATCATAAACGAATCAATTAATGGACTACATCGAAATCAAAACTAAATTACAAGGAAAAAACAAAAATAAAACAAAACGGAGAGCCATAGTATAATGCGCGAATAACACGGGGGCCATATTGGAAATATCCCGCCTCCCAAAACGCGGCTCAGCAGCACGGATTGAAATGAGACAATCATTAAAAACGCGGGGCAAAATTAAAAGCTAAAAAGGATCGATTTGAAAAGAACATGCAAAGATGCAAGGGTCGCTCGTGCAATAATCCCATCAGACCCAAAACGCGCGGATCCTTCCATTGGGTCGGGTCACCGCACGGGTCGAGGGCTATCAGACGATGTTGTTTCCTTTTGTTACTTAAAACAAAAATTTTCTTAAAAAAACACTTCTACTTTATTTCTTAAAAACAAACAGAAAGAAAAAAAGGAAAAACTCTGCTAGGGTTTCTGGCCCTAGCTTTCGCGTCGTTCGGGGGCTCCGTCGCTCTCACCACGATTACACCGTCAATGGTGATCGGAGTTGCACCCCTAGGGGCTTTTTAGCTCCTCCTCGCGCAGATCCGAAGACGCTACCAGGTATGAGCTCTAACTCTTCTTTTTTTTTTATTTGCTTCGCTTATGTATACAAAAAAAAGAACGAATCAAAAAAATGAAAAAGGAAAGGGAAAAACAAGACAAACTTTCAGATTTACCTAAAACTTTGATTTCTTTTTTTGTTTTGTATTTCAATATATGGGTAAAAGCCCCCCCATTTCAGTGTTACAATTGGATTTTTATAGCCAAAAATAAAAGAATAACAATAAAAAAGAAAAATACCGAAAAATCCCAAAAAATTTCTCTTTTCTGCTGTGTTTCTGTTATTCTTTTCCTTTTTTGCTTTGTTGCATTTGTTTGTCCTTCTTGCCGGTACGGCCGTACAGAGGAGCGTGGCGTGGAGGCGCGCATGTGGGAGGCTACTGTTGGCTGCGGCGCTGGAGGCTAGCTAGAAACCTTCAGGTTTCTGTTTCCTGAAACGTAGTGGGCTATTGAGTGTTGGGCTTTTTGGGTTGAGGCTGATTGGGCTAGGGGTATTTGGGCTAGGGTCTCTGCTGGTTTAGGCTAGTTGGGCTAATGGGGTTTTTTTAAATATTGGGTTTTTGTAAATGGACATTTGGACTAAACTTTAATATTTTGTTTTTCTTTCTTTTTATTTGGTTGAACAAAATGGTTGGATGAAGATGATAATGATTAACCCCATTGATGAATTGCTCAGTAATGAAAGTATTTTACTTTAAAAAGAACTTCAAGAAAACTTAAACGAAGTGTGTGGCTAGGAAGAAATCACAAGAAAACAAAGAAACAGTTGAAATGAACGATTAATCACTAACTTTCTTGCTCCGATACCTTATTAGAAGAGAAGAATTTTGCTGAAATTTTCATTGCTGAATTTTAATCAATGAATGAAAAGAAATTTACAATACTTATATAAGGAAAGGTAACTCAGTTGATAAAAGAACTAACTGTTAATAAACTTAAGCTAACAGACTAACAAACTTACTAACTAATCATGATAATTATATGTAATACTAGGCTAAATTGTCTAAATATTCCATTTTTTTGTTAATTGGCCATATAGGCCTTTGTAAAAAAAATCTAAATAAATAGGCCAATTTTGTAAAAGTGGGTCTAGTTGGGCATGCTTTCAAACTCTCTCTCCTTGGCCATTAATTTTTTAGGGTTTTTTAGGGTTATGGTTGGTTTTTACGGTTATTGTTTTTAGTTCAAGATTTAGGGTTTTTATTATTTAGGGTTTTAAGGGTGAAACTATGAAAGTTTGTAGATAGATTTGAGGGGTCAAGGATGCGATAATGCGTCTCAGAACACAAGGTTAATCTAAGTGTAATAATTTACCTCTAAATATTTATAAAATTATCATTAAAAGTTTGATATAAATATTATAGATAGCAAATTCTGTACAATATAGATTAGAATTTAACAATTAGAATTATGAGTTGCAACACAAATATAAAAAAATAATCATATTTTATTAATATCAATTATATTTGTAACACCCAAAATAGGGCTTACGAGTTTTAGGGGTATTTTAGAAATTTCAACCTTAGAATGTTCGAAATTTTACGACATGGTTTATCGGTAATGCTTTTGACTATGCTTTTTAGAAAATCAAATCAATTTTTGAAAATAAGTTTAAGGACCTTTAATTTTAGAAAAATGGTTGGTTTGTAACAGAGTCAAAATTGTGAGCTTTTAATAGGCAATTAGACCAAAATTTAAAAACCCCCATTCCCAACTTATTTTCACGATAGTTTTCTCCTCTCTCCATAATGTTGCCGTCCCTTTCTCTCTCTTACTCTTTCAATTAATTTTTTTATTCTCAAATTATATTACTTTGATTCCCATCATTCCTAAAGCCTTCATAAATCTATAAGAAAACATCCTAAAATCTCATTGACATCATCATCTTCCTTACATATGAGTTTTTCGGGTTTTCAAAAAAAGTTCATTTTTCTTCCATCAAAGGTAACCAATCGTCAACCCATTAGTTTTTAATGTTATTAGGCCTTTGAAACTGAATTTTTAGCCGGTAAATCACATGTTTTAAAAGCCAAAAATAGGGTTGTTAATGGTGAATTTTGGATTTTCGAGTAAAAATGTGATTTCAGAGTGTTAATCAATAGGTTTTAACATGATTAAGAGGTTTCTAAATTTTTTTTTGAAGTTTTGTTGAAGATTTATTGGGTTTTAATGAATTTTCGTGAAAATAGTCAAAACTTGTCAAAAAATGTCGATATCATGAATTGTTAAGTTTAAAGGTTAGGAATTAGCCGTAGGTGAAGTATACGATGAACGGAATTGGTTTTAGGCAAAAAGGTTGAGTATAGACTAAGATATTCGAATTTAAAGCTTGCTATGTTAAAGGTTTCGATTACATAGGGACATAGCTTAGGCTTATGTTTTTGGTAGCTTGTGGTGAGTCCTTAGCTATTTTCTGAATGTGTTGTTGTTGTGTGAACTGTAGTGTTGAATTTCTAAATTTGCCAGGACCATCTACGGGCTAGGAAAGGCTAGTTTGAGCTTTCGACATTTCGGCAAAAGCGAATTGGTGAGTCTTTAGATTAAGTTCTTGTGGACACGATTCAATACATTGTTAGGGAATTTAGTTGTAGCCTAAATCCCTACTCTAGATTTCGAGTGTAAGTTCTCTTGTGCTCATGTTTAACTTGTGTATTATGTGCTCGTTGAATTGTGAAAATATGTATTACGATGATATGTCATTACATGTGTTATGTGTTCATGATTATTATTGTGGAATTGTATATGTGAACATGTCAAGCAAGCTAAGTGTTAGTGATAATATTGTGCTTATGATGCAAATTTACAGTGGTAATGAGTAGGAAATCGGTAAGCCATGTATATGTGTTTAATAACGGATATTTTGTCCTTGTGACACTTGAGACCATTGGATATGATTGGCATGCCATATGATTGTGAGTACTCACTTATATGTATATGTGATTTTGGGCATTGAGGCCTTGAGACATGTTGGAGGGATAAGGTAATGTGAGCTAAGCTCCATTCAACGGGACATGTAAGGGGAAATAAGAAAAGTGTTAGATATATGCTTCACTTATGGGACATGTTTGACTCTATGAGTCTTGGTGGTGTGTTGGAGATCCGTGTATCCGATGAGTGGTGATAGTGCCCACTTTTACATTTCATAGCTCAAGTGCCAAATTATCTTAAATTGTAAATATGTTTGTATGTGTTGTAATGTATGCATGAATATGTATATGTTGACTCTGTAAATAGGCTATTGAATATGCAAAAGATGTAAATCGTGTCAACTAAGTTGAGGCTGTTATAATTATGCTACTTATATGCTTCACCAATGTTTGATGAATTGTTTGCATGGTAGTTTTTCTAAGCATTCACTGAACTTGTTAAGCTCACCCACTCTCTTCTTTACCCATTGCAGATTAGTTGTGTGCCAATGTGATCGGTATGGTTCTCTAGGAGTGATCCAAGCAAGTATTTGTGTTACTTCATAGGTGTTTTTATCTATTCATTTATGTTTCGGGAATAAGGCAATGCGGTAGACTATATGCTAGTTTTGCTGAGACTTTTAAGTTGTTTACATGATTATTATGCCTTAGGACTTAGGGACTTTACATTTGAATTATTATTTTTTGCTTAGTCATGATTATGAAGTTTTGGACTGTTATTTCAGACATTTTGGTGCCCATTTGATGAAATGAATGATGCATGATAATTAGACACTAATTGGTATGAGTTATATGTTTGAAATTGCTGTATTTTTTATGTTTAGAATAAAGGTATCGATATTCAGGTTTCAATATTGAACCTTTATGATTTTTGAAAGAGCAGAAAGTCAATAGCGTAATTTGATATTGAACCTCATCATGAGTATTGATACTTGGGGTAAAATAATCGATATTTTTCAAAAAGTACCAATAATTTTTTAGACTTTGGAATTTTTGTGCGAGAAACATAATGCAAGTTTGGTATCAATTTTCCAAGCGGTATCGATACCACTTGAGATAAATATTGATACCACACCTTAAGTATCGATACCTACGTGACAGTTTTAGAATTTTTGCTTAATGGTCCCAATGCATGATTAACTATTATTATAAGACTAATTGATGTATGAATAGCATGTAACAATGATAACTAAGGAGTAAGATTGACTTAAAACCTATATGAATACTAAAATGGAAGACATATCTTTAGAATGAGCTTTTACTTATTGTATATGGCATGAGACGGTGATGTGGCATCCTGATATTCGGGCTTGGCGACCAGGCCGGGTATAGGGTCTTACAATATTTACATTACAAAAAGTAAATAAAAATATATCACCAGTGTTGTTGGGCCGAATGTGTGCCACAAAGTGGTGGTTGACAGTTATAAGTAAGGTACAAATTTGGGTGCTGGCTTCTCCTCTTCGTCGTGATCATCATCTTCATCTTCACCTCGACTCTCGTATTCATCTTCATCTCGACCCTCATCTTCATCTCTACCTCCGTATTTATTTTCGTCTCTATCTCCTTCTTTCGTGGTTAAGTACGGTGTCATCCTAGCCTTCCCTCGTGTCTCCTCTATTCTACAAGAAGGTGGTTGCAATGATGAGCCACCTTGATAAAACAACGATGCAGTAAGTGTTTGTGAAACTATCGGCGAATAATTGTATGATATCGCATAACTTGGTTGCGCATAATATCCAAGAATCATTATTGTTGGCGGATACATCGACATTGATGTCAACATTTATGTCGACATCGATGTCTACATTAAGGCATAATATGTTCGGGACGAAAGTGCCACGAAATACACACCTGCAAGAGGTGTAGATGCAGGATGTTGCAGTGGTACATAGTGTTGTGCATAATGTGGTGCTTGTGTAAAATACATGAGGTTAGTGAAAGGAACAAGAATTATATAAAGGGAACTGACAGGGATGGGACGCAAGCATTGGTGCCCCTTATTGGGTTGGAGCCGATGACAAACCCGTCGTAGAACTTGCTCCGAACCAATGATGCTGAGGCGGTCGTTGTGGCCTCTTCGAACGAATTTGCCTGCTCCTCGCCCCTACCAACAGTAGCTATGACTTGTTGGCGAGTCTAAACCATGGCATGTGCTCCATAGAGGTTGTCATGTCCAGTGTGAAAAAAGGTTCGCAAATGGGTATGAAATTCATACTATGATCCCAAATGTCGATATATTCCTCATGGAATTCCCACCAATTTTTATCGATTTTCCTCTACTAATCAAGCTTGTGTATTATCACTCAATCCGATTCGTGCATCTCTACCGTCACGTAAACTACCAATGGCACCTCCGCGTCTCACATACTCCGAATGGCCAAAAATTCGAACGGGACATATTCTACGATATCCAGATCAAAGTATGACATTCATTCAAATTGTAGTGCACAATTATAATTTTTGTTATCTACAAAATTTTAAATTCCAAATCATTGCGTAATTATTATAGGTTTGAAATATTCAATACCTAACATCAGCTTCTAAGCATTGACCTAATAGCAACCGGATATCTTCGAACAGCTCTAGTAGTCCCACATAACTTGGCCATTGTTTCACCTACTCAAACAATATGTTAATTCAAACATATAATAAATAAACAACATTTACTATGGTAACTATATATTATTATGAAATGAATTTTACCTTGCCACCAAGGAGAATTTATAAGGGGTGTCCACTTAGGGACGTAAAAATGGTAGCCACCGCCACGCCCATGACTGCAACAGGAGCAAGCAACCACTGATTGGCATCTTATCCAGTTTCGTCTCCCGAAACAAATCTCTGTACAACGTGACCAATACGGTTGATCCCCAACTCAGTCAACCATGTTTTTTGAAGTCGACTAGGTGTAGTAGCCACCTTATGTGTACTAAATTTCGAGATTTATCGAGCATTAGAATGCCCCCGGTTAACCTCAAGATCAATGCTTGGGCGTATTGTTCTTTGATGATGTCAGTCGCTTTCGGAGGAAAGCCTTTGAAATTATCTTACAACCATCTCATCTCTATCTGGCCACCTTGAAATTTGTTCGGCACCTTTTCTAAAAATGTCTTGCAAAGGTCCTATTTACCGGGAACGACCACTACCCCATAACGATTGACCCATCCACAAGGAAACCGAGTTGTAAAGCTACGTCCTCAAGTGTGATTATACACTCACCGATGGAAGATGGAATGTGTGTCTCAGGTCTCTATCTTTTCACCAACCCGCTAATAAGTATAGGATCCAATTTACAACCCCCAAGCATACGAGACGCATGTAAGAATTCCACATCTTGAAAATAACCACGAATTTCACTAGGTGCTCTCTTTAATAAATGGTGTATGAACCCTTCCAAAACACAATCATCTACCTATTTATATCAACAAAATAAAACAATTTTAAAAACTTTAGAATTAACTTAATTGAAAATAACGTAATTTAAAATTTTTCCTTACCATTATCAATTGAGCAGCGGAAACGTGCTTGTCATCGAAACGAATAAGAGAACTTGTCATTCATGAAAAATTAATCGAAATGAATAATTTACAAAATTATAAAATAGAACTATAATATTTTTATACATATTTATTGGAAATTTTCTAACAAATCTTGAGAAAATTGAGAGTTTAGACATATTGGAGAGAGTTGGATTTGAATGAAAAGAATGAAAAATGGTCTGGTATTTATAGGAAATTAAAGTTACCGTTGGGCTATTTAAAAATTTTATCATTGTCGCGTTTGAATTTTTACCGTTGGAGAAATGATCATCGAAGGAAAACGCGTCTAAATGGATGCGCTTTCACACTTTTTCTCCAAAATCAATCTATTTTATTAAATCTTCAAAAACAAGACCTATATAGCCAATTAAAAAGAAAGGCATGTTTACAGAATTTAGCCTCCATGTCTGTTTTTCTTTTATGAAAAATATTATCTATTTTATGTTTATATTACAGTGACCAGGAGATATGTCGTGTACTTTGCTTTGCATCATTTTAGCGGCGCCGGGAGATGGGATGTAGTTCAGTGGGCAGCACACATCAATTATTTTGTTTTGCTATGTTAATGGGTAAAAACTCGAAGAAGATCAACCCAGAAGGAAACTTAACTCTAAATTATTGTAGTCCCAAGAAAAGAAAGCAACTTCCACCCAACGCTAGATTCATCACCGTATGTACATATGACATTGTGCAGTTGCCTGGAGGCAAAGGCCAACGGCCAAACGCAATGCATCCTCCTCTATATTTTAACTTCTTGCTTTAAATTTCTAGTAATACCGGAGCCGGTGGGCCTGGTGGGGTGGCTACTGCATGCACACCAGAATGACATCTGTGGATTGTAATTGTCTATATATGCCAACGTCCTGCCGTAATGCCATGCCATATTGTTCATCTTCATTAATTTATTCCAGTGGACCTTAGCATATTCCTCTCTCTCTCTCTCTTCCCCCTCTATGCCACAAAATCATAACTCCATCTACGTGTGAGTTTTATATACAAATATATAAATACAATTTATAATTTAAAAATAACACGAAAATTCGTCTACGTATCTCATGAATTCTTTTGAGACACACCTCTCTCACTCCACTAATACAACTAAAGAAACACCAATCAGCATCTCTATTCACTTTGAATTTGGAAACCCTATATCTTGTCATTACCCTTTCTTTTTGTAGGCCTTCCCATGGGGTCTACTTTGTGTAAAAGCAGATGTACACTTATCCTAACAAACTTTACAACATTAACTTCAATCATCACTATCGTCCATTAGCTAATGAAGTTGCTTCAAAACCATTGGTACAAGGATAAGCGCTTACATCTCATCTCATTTAAGACTATTACTTTTGACATCATAAACATTCAAGCCACTTATCTCTTATTTGGATGTTACATTGGTGAACTAAGACCCACTAGTTGATGTGCTAAAATAAGGCTATAAAACATCCTCGTTTCTCTTCTACTCGTACTTCGCATTCTCCCTCCCTGTCACAGCCCTACATCCAACACTTTCTTCTTCAGAAGTTTTTACAACCGGCAACAAAAGTGGGAAAAAATCAAAATACTAGGAAAACTGAATGCGACCATCACCTGCAGTCCACATGTCCCCACCGCTTTCTTCCGGGGAACCACAGATGTCTTCCACTTCAACCTCAACATGTAGGTGGCGGCCTTACTCCAACTCTAATGGCTTAGAAGCTAACGCAGCCATAGGGTTAGTCATTCTCTTCTGTGCTCTAATTTGCTCTCTGGCTCTCAACGCTGCCATCCGCTGCTTCCTACATGGCGGAGGCCATTCTCGCAACAACCAACTTCCCCTAACCCAACAACAGCTTGAGCAGAGAAAGCCAGTCCCAGAAACAGCTGCAGCACGCATGGTTGAAGCTTCAACACTGGTTTACTCAACGGGGATGAAGCTGGTAGGAGCAGAGCCTGAATGTGCTATCTGCTTGTCTGGATTCGTGGAGGGAGAGAGGATTCAAGTGTTGGGCAAGTGTAAGCATGGATTCCATGTACAATGCATCCAACAGTGGTTGTCTTTTCACTTCTCTTGTCCCACTTGCCGTTCTACTTGTCTTTCTCCATCTCCATCGTCGGAAGAAACTTTCGACCAATGCGTTGACAACATTTCCCAACCAGTGGCGCCCCAGGGGAGAGCGTAGCAGCTTTGGATGCTCTTCCTCGAAGCGTAGGGTAAACTCGCTCTTACATTTTCCTATGTAATTGACAAATCCGAAACCTTTTTTTTTTTCTTAGAAATCGGAGAAATTAAAATGATGTCAAGCGTGTCATCAATTAGTCAGAATCATGGTTAATTGAGACAAAAGAACTGAAACTTGAAAATTATAAAATAGTAGTAAGGAGACTGGATCTGTGTGAAAAGCAGGGATCCGTGGAAATTAGAATGTTTTGAGTTGAGTAGGGACAGGGACTATAACATATCAATCATGGTGAAGCGGCTTCTGGTTGCGAGGTAAAAGCGTGTACTTGTTTAATGAGTGAGATTCCCTAGTTACTAGACATCATAAACCATTGGTACAATTTTTTTCTATCATAAACTGGTATATTACTGTCATTAATCCTGTAGCTTCATCACTATGATTTTCTTGAGAAACAACATGGCTTCTACCCTGTAATTTTATGATACTTCGACTTTCATATTTATCGCAAATAATTTAAAAAGAAAATTAATTGATTTTTTTACGATTACCTTCAAAGCCTCAACTGATGATAAAGGACTGGTAAGTTGTATGACGAAATATTATTATTTTTCACTCAAAACTTGAAATATTTTTGGTAGTCAATGTAGTTCTCCTTCTTTCTTTTACTTTGGAATTTTGCAATTAATCTCTCAATTTTTTTCCGAAAAAGAAATCTCCCAGATTTGTTGATTGTAGTGTTATAAGAGGTATAAAGGAAGGGTTTGTTATTTTGGCTGTCAAATCAAATATAGTCGCCCTTACTTATTTGCACCTTCTTCAATGTCTCTGTTATTTTAGGTAACATTTACTTGATTCATAATCCTTTTCCTACGTAAATTATAGTAATTTTGAAACACATTAGTCATTGTGGATCAGCATTGCCCATGTGTGATCCCAAATCTTAAGACTTTGAGAGAATAAATCTCTGCAGCACCATCCTTCTTTCATGTAGGTAAAAGGAGATTATGAAGTGAAACTGAAAATAACTGTCATGTCAAAGTAGTAGTTTCAAATTGAAGGTATTCATCCAGAAATCAACAAAGCTTATTAGAGCAACTTCACATTTCTTTATTTTCCTCTAATTGGACACTTTCCTAATTCTGCTCTAAGTTTCACATCCACAGGAATTCCATGAGTTTAAGCTACATGGGAGAGCATTGAATAATTCAAATTTCTCTTACACGCTACAAGTAGCCCATAACTTCTTTTCTTTTTCTTAATTAAAACCTCAGGAAAAACTTGGTTCTTATCATTGCAAACAATCATCAATGGAGACCAACTACTAAACTTTTTGGGTAAATTAAGAATATTGAACCAACTTCACAATCTTATCCACATCATCGGCCCCACAATGTCTAATGATTTATATACTAGAAATCACAAGCTTTCCAAGCATTATACTTTTAACAATTTCGCTTGCTTAAAACTATAATTCAGCAAAAAAAGAAAAAAAGAATCAAATGATTGTTAAAACCAAGCAACATTCCTATCATTATAGGATAAAATAATTATATGTAAACACTACAAAGCATGCTAGCATATAACAATACTTATAAACCATATCTCATACATTCATGATGGACGAAAATAAAAAAACAAACAAAACGAAACGAAAACCAAGCCAAACCATAAAATGCACAAGGTAACAGCAAAAGAACACAAGCTCATATCTAGAAGCACTTCCTATGAACAATGGCAGGCCCAGATTCGTCATACTCCGCTTTTGATATCCACATCTACATTCAATGCAAACAAAACATATCATTGGAGTTAATTGAAAGAGTAACATTGTCCGAACTCTGAATAACCAATCCAAGCATAAAAAAGCAGAATATCATCTATGGGAACAACATTATCATCAGAAGCATTCAACGTTAGACGCAAAGCACATTCAGCCCACCTACTTCATTCCTTTTTTCAAAATGTTGTTCTAGCAAACGCTTCTATGTTTCATTCTTTGGTTTCTCTGTGTATTTAACAGTGCTACGTGATGCTCTTTTCTCAAACCCTTCAGTCTTTTACATTAGGCATGCAAAAGTCACTTCTCTGACTCAGATGAAAGACAAACTAAAGGTAAAACAAGCTTGTGACTGCAATGTGAAACATAATGCATACCTGCTGGAATGTACTAAGAGAAGCTAAAATAGACCCACCAATCCAGACACTATATTTTCTCTCTGGGGGTGCTACCACCTTAATCTTCATGCTACTTGGTGCAAGAGCTGTGATTTCCTTGCTCATTCTATCAGCAATACCAGGAAACATGGTGGATCCACCACTAAGCACTATGTTACCGTACAAGTCCTTTCTAATATCAACATCACATTTCATGATGGAGTTATAAGTGGTCTCGTGAATTCCAGGAGCTTCCATTCCAATAAGCGATGGTTGAAATAAGACCTCAGGACAACGGAAACGCTCTGCTCCAATGGTTATTACCTGGCCATCAGGTAGCTCATAACTTTTCTCAATTGATGAGCTGCTTTTTGCAGTTTCAAGCTCCTGCTCGAAGTCGAGTGCCACATAAGCAAGTTTCTCCTTGATGTCGCGTACAATTTCTCGTTCAGCAGTTGTGGTGAATGAGTAACCCCTCTCTGTCAGGATCTTCATCAAAGCATCTGTTAAATCTCGTCCAGCAAGGTCAAGCCTGAGGATGGCATGGGGAAGTGCATAACCTTCATAGATTGGAACAGTGTGACTGACTCCATCCCCAGAATCCAGCACAATACCTGGAAATAACAGGCTTGTCAACAAATTATCAATCAAACTTTGAGGAGAATCATATTGTCCAAAGAAAAATCATCATACTACTACAAACCTGTAGTACGCCCACTAGCATAAAGGGATAGAACTGCCTGAATTGCAACATACATGGCAGGAACATTAAACGTTTCAAACATTATCTGCGTCATTTTCTCCCTGTTGGCCTTAGGATTGAGAGGTGCTTCAGTAAGAAGCACAGGGTGTTCTTCAGGAGCAACACGAAGTTCATTGTAGAAAGTGTGATGCCAGATCTTTTCCATGTCATCCCAGTTGCTAACAATACCATGTTCAATAGGGTATTTCAATGTGAGAATACCTCTTTTAGACTGAGCCTCATCCCCCACATAGGCATCTTTCTGTCCCATCCCCACCATGACACCTGTGTGTCTAGGCCGTCCAACAATACTAGGGAAGACAGCCCTAGGAGCATCATCTCCAGCAAACCCAGCCTGTTTGAGGAAATAAGTGAGGTTCTTAAATCTTCAGACTTAAAGTGAAAAAAACACATGCACCAGAAAATAAGTATCATATTGCTCTCACCTTAACCATTCCAGTACCATTATCAACAACAAGAGGCTGAATGTCTTCGTCTGCCATATTTTAGATTGACCTAATAATAGAACACAATCAGACCATAAGACAATTTGAAGATATTACAGGGCCTTGATTATAACGGAAACGAGTGCAAAAGTTTCATGCAATACTAAATCAAATTGGTACTTGGGAAAACATAAGCTTTCTAAAACTTCATAAACAGAACATAATAATTGTTTAAAACTTCATTGCAGTTCTTAATTGAGTCATCAATTGTTACAGATCTAACTGGTTAGCTTCAGTCACTAAAAGTTACTGTTAGTAGTAAGTAAAGGCACCGACCACCAAAATCCACAAACAAGATTTTCAAGCAGATCGATCAGGAAACCAATACTCAAAGTGACTACGACAAACAAAATGGTTTCTACAGCTACTCTCACACACAGTAACTTTTCATTATAAAATCTTTCACATGGTCTTGAGTTTGAACAGTAGCAGAGGCTATGAGAAACACAACGGTAAATGACTTTAACCTCCCCCCCCCCTTTCAAAGATATCAGAATCAAAAGCAGAACCACAACTCAGAGTTGACAATTCATAATCGGAAAGTGAAAGTGCAAAAGATAGTTTATAATCTAAAGAAAATGATACAGAACATACAGTTTGAGAGCAAAAGAAGACCAAGTTTTCCTGAATAACCAAAAAAACGTGACGGGCAAAGATGGCATAAGGATCGAAAAAAAATAACAATAATAGAAGAAAGTGAAGGGCAGAAGGAGCAAACCTGAGATTGAGTGGGAAATGAAGTGAAGATGAAAGGCAGGAAATTCAGAAGAAATGCGCAGTGCAAGTAAGGAATGAAGGAATTCTAGAATAATGGGGGCTATGGCAAAAGGTAAGTGGACCGCTACTTTTTTCTGTTTTTGGCTGTCCTTTTCCTCACCGAATATAAAAAAGCTTTTACCTTTCCACAAATTACTTTTTATTTCATTCTTTTTTCCTATTTTAATATGTCTACGACACTTAAATACTCATGTCTAAATTTTTTTAAATTTATTAAATTAAACCGATTTTTTTAAATAATTATAGAAGTAGGCTGATTTAAGGAAAATACTTTCAACTGGAAGCTCTTTTCGCTTGGTGTCAGGAAAAACGTTTCTAGTGGGAAGGGTTTTTAGTTAGGGTTTTCTAGAGTTAATTTAGAATTTTTAAGGGTTTTAGGATTTTTTGAGATTAAGGTTTTGTGTTTAGAGTTATTTTAGGGTATAGGGTTCAAAATTTTAAATTGTGAAAATATTTTAAATAATAATTTTATATTCGAATTTCATTATGCATATTGATTCATAATTGAAACTCGAAGTACTCGGTTCAGATGTAAAATTAGTTTTTAAAATTTTTACATTTTTTTAAGCTTAGGTTGATTCGATATTTCATTAAAATAATCATCGATTCATAATATGAGTAGTTCACTTGAGGACACAAAAATGGCAACTGGTATCACGCCTATGACTGCAGTAGTAAAATGCAACCACTAATTTTGTTTTTTCGTGGTTGCGTAGCTTGACATATCTCCTCGTACAATGTCGCCAATATGGTAGACCCCCACCTAAGTTCGTCCGCTTCTCTAAAGTCAACAAGTTTCTGCGGCCACCTTAGATGGACAAGTGTTCATGACTTTTTCGGCATTAGGATACCCCCAATGATCTAAAGGATGTACACCCGAACGTGTCATTCATTTTCGAGTTCAGTCGAATCCTCAACCAGCCCCACGAAATTTTTTGTAACCAACTCATTTTGATTCAACCTCCATAAATCGTCTCCAAAACTGAACCCAAAAGTTCACCGCATACGCCTCCCCAATCAACAGAGTAAACAGACCTAGTGACTACCGACCCATCCACCGGTAACCCTAACTGTAAATGCACATCCTCTAGAATGATAGTACACTCGCCGCATGGAAGATGGAATGTGTGCGTCTCGAGTCTCCACCTCTCTACCAACACGTTTACGAGTTTTTGGTCCAACTTACACCCTCGATCTACAAGGGCCACGTGCCAAAAATCGACTTCCCTCAAGTACGTTTCAATCAACAGTGATGGAAGACTAGGTAGATTAAGAATATAGCGTTGTAAAATTCAAAATTCTGCCTATTTACGTAAAAAATGTACAAAATATTAAGTTAAAGTATAACAATAAAATAAAAAATTTAAACAAAATTGAAATTTATTAAAAAAAAATTCTTACCATTTGTAATTAATTAACGAGAATGTGTTTGCCATCATGGTGGATTAGAGATGGTCATAGCTACTTGGGAACCCGAGGAAGCTATGAGAAAACAATACCCTAACCTATTTCCCGGTAAGATTTTTGGGGACGAAAATTCCTAAAGAGGGGAGAGTTGTAACGATCTGTTTTCAATGAAATCAGAACAATGATTTTGGGACCATAAATTCGAAGTCAAAAAAATTATTTTAATATTATTTTAATATCTACAACATGATAGTATTATAGTATAAAAATTTCGTTAAGAAATTTTACCGTTTGTATGCTCAATTTGTGAAAAAAGACTAAATCACATAAAGTGCGAAAGTTGTGTTCTATTAGCTAAAGGTGTTAAATAGCTATAGAACTTTAAAGTGGAGGTCTTTATATGGTAATTAGACCATTAAAGGTGATAGTGGATGTGCATGACTTGGCAATTATGAAAATTTTAAAGTTAAGTAAGGTTAAAATGGTAAATAGGCAATTAATGAATAAATTAAATAAAATATAATAGGCCATCATCCTTAGTTCATCTACCATCAAAATTTTCAGCAAAAATAGGCTTGGGAGAGTTTGAAATTTTTAGCCAAGAAAACTCATGCATGTAAGTGAATTTGGTGTTTGTTTTTGTTGATTTTTATGTTTTTGGAATCGTTGTAACTTAACCTAGCTAACTAGGGGGATAGTTTGCAAAACTATTAAATAGTTTGAGTTTTACCATTGATGAATATGTTAGAGTTTTGAAGTTTAATGGAAGAAAATGAATCTTTGTTGTTAAATAAATAACTTTTGTTAAGTGATTTTTATTGAAATTGTCAATTAGGGGTTAATTTGTGAAATATGAAAATTGTGTGGTAAATGTGGGAATTTGTGAAATATATGGGCTGATATAAGAACATATATAATTCAGCTAGGCTTAGGTGTGGATGAAATTGCGTGAATTTTATTTTACGAGCCTAGGGACTAAATTGTAAAGAAGTTAAAAGTATAGGGGTAAAATGGTAATTTTTTTCATGACATGAATTTTGGATTAAATTGAATAGAATGATGCTTAAATTAGTTAAATTTTATTATATAGATCAAGAAAAACAACTTTCAGAATTAAATAGGGGAAAGGATAAAGTCGTGGACTAAATGATTGTATTTCTCCGTATGAGTTTAAGGTAAGTTCGTATAATTAATTGGATTACTTATATACTTTAATTGAAATATATGTATGTGAATGGTTTAATTAGTATGTATGATTATTGAACGCATAATTGACGACGTACGAAGAATATTAAGTCCCGTTTAAACAATAAGAATTTGTAGGATATAAATGACATTTCATTAGGGTTACCGATTTGGTTGAGGTCCTGCATGTGTTGTGGACCCACCATAGCTCGTATGAGCTTACTGATTTACAACTCGTGAGATTGTATCGATTCTCAGCTTGTATGAGCTTACCGTTGTTCAGCTCAGAGGAACTTACTGATTATAGCTCGTAAGAGCATATATGTACAGGAATTAACGGATTATAGTTTAGTGCACCTCGTGTGTGCTACCCACGTATCTAACGATATTCTAAGTGGTTCAACAGGCATAGTGTCATTACAAGATTATACAAGTTCGATACGAACTAGTACAGGTATTTATATGAAAATGATCTATATATGATATACGGATATACGGTATAAATGTTACATGTACATGAAATTTAATAATTGTTGAATTCATACATGATTCTCAGTTTTTATATGAATACATGGCTAACTTGGTTATTGATTATATGATAGGCTTTAGCCAAATTGAATTGTGTTATGCTTTGAATTACTTACCCAAATTGTGGTTAAATGGTAAGTTTAATTCTGTGTTATACAAACTTACTAAGCTGAATTGCTTACTCTGTTTATTTTTCCATTTTTTATAGTGATTCGGAAGCTCGTTCGGATTGGAAGTTGTCAGGGAACACATTACACTATCAAACGTTATTTTGGTACTTTTAACTTTATTTGGGTTAAATGGCATGTATAGGTCTTTTGGCTATTGGAAGCCCTATGTTTTGTTGTGTTGTAACCATTTAATTTGGCTTAAATTTGGTTGTGTATATATATGTAAATAGCTTTATAGTATATGATGTATGGAAGTTATGTGAATGTCTTTATTTTGAATCGGTATTTTGGGTATCAAATGGTTGAGATTTATAAGTGGCATACATGCTAAGTTTTAGGCACAAAGATTTCATATATGTGTTTGACCAATTAGGTACATTTGGATACATAGTTTGCATGTTTATGAGTGGCCATTTGAGGTGCCTATATGTATCATGATGGTATGTGATATAATTACATGTTATAAACTTAATATTGGTTGATTTTGGTTGCCTATTTATGCCATGGTTGTATGCATATTGATGTGTGTAGGTTGGTACCAATTTGGGTGAGAAATATGGCTTGGAAAATGGTTGTGTGTCTCTTATAACTTCCTTAGAAATCAAGTCAGTAGCTTCACACGGCCTAGCACACAGGCCTGTGGCTTGGCCGTGTGGCACAAGTCAGTATACCCTCTAGTTTTCATACGGCCTGGCACACGGGCGTGTAAGTTGGCCATGTGACCCAAGTTAGTGAGTTACACGGGGTCAGACACGAGCTGGAACACGGTCGTGTCTCCCCATTTTGAATGCTCACACGACCTGGCCACACGGGCGTGTGTCCCCTATACTTGGAAAAATTGTAATATTTTTCTAAAAATTTCTTGAGTACTCAGTTTAGTCCCGAACCACTTTTAATGTATATTTTGGGCATCAATGGCTCATATTTGGGACCATATAAATGTTTATTAATGGTTTTTGAATTGAATGAGATGTTTGATTGATTGAGTTATAAGTCTGGTAATGCTCTGTAACCCTGTTCTAACGTCGGATACGGATTAAAGGTGTTATATTTTATTGGTATCAGAGCTACAGTTTAGTCAATTCTCGGACTAACGTAGCGTATGTGAGTCTAGCTATACATGCCATTTTATAACCTATGATAGTGTGATGTCTCCTAACAGTTTAAAATCATGTTTTTCATATAGTAATGGATTCCAATCGAGCAGACTCCAATGACATTAAAAGTAACGCGTCAGCCTCCGTTCAAAGAGCAGCGTCTTCTGGTTTGAAACCCGTACCTGAAGGTCGTAGAGGAGAGGCGAAGGAAGCCTTCTTCCAAATGATGAATGAATGGTTCACCGAGTTCGTACGGACGAACTTGACTGCTCAACAACCTCTAACCCTCTTGTTCCCCAATCAATTCACGTTATTCCTTAATGTACTGAATCAATCCGAGTTAGTAAACCTCATGTTGATAAAATCCACAAATACGGGGCTGAAGAGTTTAGGGCTACAGTTGATGATGATCCAAAAAGAGCTGAGTTTTGGCTAAAGAATACGATTAAGGTTTTTGATGAACTATCTTGTACGCCATCAGAATGTGTCAAATGTGATGTATCTCTTCTGAAAGATTCAGCTTACCAGTGGTGGAATACCTTGATTTCAGTAGTGTCGAGAGAGAGGATCACTTAGGAATTCTTCCAATCTGAGTTTCGTAAGAAATATATTAGTCAATGATTTCTCGATCAAAAGCGTAAAGAATTTTTAGAATTGAAACAGGGTCGTATGACCATATCTGAATATGAAAGAGAATTCGTCCGATTAAGTAAGTATGCTTGAGAGTGTATTCCAACTGAAGTGGTTATGTACAAACATTTTAAAGATGGGTTGAATGAAGACATTAAGCTGTTAGTTGGAATACTTGAACTGAAAGAGTTTGTTGTGTTAGTTGATAGAGCACACAAAGTCGAATAGCTTAGCAAAGAAAAGAGAAAAGTCGAATTTGACGGTAGAGATTCGAGAAAGATATTTACGGGAAAGTGTCGTCAGTCAGCATCGAAGAAATCTAAAGAATATCATTATCGTCCTACTATTTCTGCGGGGTATTCTAATAGAGATGTGAGACACTCTAGTCCTAAACCCCAGGTTACATCCGTAGCGAATGTGGGTAGTGTTAAAAATGCTAGACTCGAGTGTAAACACTGCAACATGCCACATTATGGTGAATGTCGAGTTAAGAGTGGAGCATGTTTCAGGTGTGGTTCCTTCGATCACTACCTTAGAGATTGCCCTGATAAGTCTGAGAAAGAAAAAGATCAAACTGCGAGGCTGAGCAATATAGCTGTTAAAGGGAGACCACCCTAAAACACTGAAAATATGAGTGGTAGTCGATGTGTAACGAGGAATTCTGCAGTGAGATCCGAGGTGCGGGTACCAGCTAGAGCTTGTACCATTCATGCTCGCGAAGATACATCGGTGCCAGATATTATCACCGGTACTTTTTCTCTTTATAACACTGATGTAACTGTTTTGATTGATCCAGATTAACCCATTCTTATGTATGTATGAATTTAGTGTCCAGTAAGAGTTTACCGGTTGGGTCCACTGAGTTAGTGGTTAAAGTATCAAACCCCTTAGGTCAATATGTCCTAATTAATAAAGTCTACAAGAATTGTCCTTTGATGACTCAGGGTTATAATTTTCCAGTCGATTTGATGCTTTTACCGTTTGATGAATTTCATGTGACTTTGGGTATGGATTAACTGACTCTGCATGATGCTGTTGTAAACTGTAGACGAAAGTTTATTGTATTAAAATGTTAGAACGATAAAATTCTTCGTATTGAATCTGATGATTCGAGTGGGTTGCCTATTGTGATATCGGCTATGTTAGCATAGAAGTATGTGAGAAAAGGTTGCGATGCTTACCTTGCATATGTACTGGATACAAAAGTGTCTGAATCGAAGATTGAATTAGTGCCAGTGGTTTGTGAATATTCAGATGTGTTTCCAGAGGAATTACCCAGGTTGCCACCGATCAGAGAAGTTGAATTTGCTATTAAGTTAGTACCGGGAATGTCACCGATATCGATAGCTCTGTATAGAATGGCTCCTACAGAGTTGAAAGAGTTGAAAGCTCAGTTGTAAGAGTTAACAGATAGAGGTTTCGCACGATCGAGTTTCTCGCCCTAGAGTGCACCAATTTTGTTTGTAAGGAAGAAAGATGGATCAATGAGATTGTGTATCGATTATCGATAGCTTAACAAGGTTACGATTAAGAATAAGTATCCATTTCCGAGAATTGATGATTTTTTTGATCAGTTGAGAGGAGCAACAATATTTTCAAAGATTGATTTGCGATATGATTATTATCAGTTAAGGGTTAAAGATTCGAATGTGCCGAAAACTGCGTTCAGAACCAGGAACGGGCATTATGAATTTTTTGTTATGCCGTTTGGGTTAACTAACGCTCCTGCAATTTTTATGGATTTGATTAATAGAATTTTCAGACCGTACTTAGACAGATTCGTTGTTGTATTCATTAATGATATTCTGATCTATTCCCGAGATGAGTCTGAACACGCCGAGCATTTGAAGATTGTGTTACAAACGTTGAGAGGTAAACAACTGTTTGCTAAATTCAGCAAATGTGAGTTTTAGTTCCGAGAAGTTGGATTTTTGGGACACATTGTATCAGCAAAAGGCATCAGAGTTGATCCAAGTAAGATTTCAGCAGTTGTTGATTGGAAACCACCAAGAAACATATCTGAGGTCAGAAGCTTTCTAAGATTAGCTGGCTATTATCAGAGATTTGTAAAAGGGTTTTTGATAATTGTTATACTGATAACTCGATTGTTACAGAAAGATGTGAAGTTTTAGTGGTCTGATAAATGTCAACAAAGTTTTAATCAGTTGAAAGCACTATAACTGAGGCACCAATTTCGGTTCAGCCTAAGTCGGGTAAAGAGTTTTTTACTTTCAATGACGCGTCGTTGAACTATTTGGGATGTGTTTTAATGCAAGAGGGCAAAGTGATAGCTTATTCTTCTAGACAATTAAAGCCGTATGAAAAAAATATCTGACACACGACTTAAAGTTGGCTGCTATTGTGTTTGCATTAAAGATTTGGCGACACCATTTGTTTGGTGAAAAATGTCACATATTTACCGATCACAAGAGTTTTGAAGTATCCGATGTCACAAAAAGATTTAAATTTAGGACAGCCAAGATGGCTTGAACTGTTAAAAGATTATGAATTAGTGATTGATTATCATCTGGGGAAAGCGAATGTAGTTGCGAATGCTCTGAGTAGAAAATCTTTGTTTGCCTTGTGACCGATGAATATGCGATTGACTTTGTCTGATGATGGTTCGATATTAACTAAGTTAAAAGCTAAACCAATGTTTCTTTAGCAAATCTGCGAGGCTCAGAAATGTGATAATGAATTGCAAGACAGAAGAATACAGTGTGAGTCGACTATTGATTCAGAGTTTCAGATCGAATCCGATGATTGTTTGTTGTTTCAAGGTAGAGTTTGTGTGCCTAAAAATGTAGAACTTATACAGAAAATTTTGCACGAAGCTCACAGTAGTAGTTTTTCTTTCATCTGAGAAGTAATAAAATGTACAGTGATTTGAGACAAATGTACTGGTGGTCGGGTATGAAACGCGACATTTCTGACTTTGTGTCCAGGTGTTTGATTTGTCAACAGGTCAAAGCCGAACATCAAGTACCTTCAGGACTATTACAACTAGCGATGATACCAGAGTGGAAATGGGATAGAGTTACGATGGATTTTGTATCGGGATTATCTCTGTCTCAGAAAAAGAAAGATGTTACCTGGGTCATTGTTGATCGTTTGATGAAGTCCACACATTTTATTTCGGTGCGTACACAGACTTCTCTCTTGACAAATTAGTCGAATTGTATATTTCTGAGATTGTGAGATTGCACGAAGTGCCAGTCTCCATTATTTCGGATAGAGATCCGCAATTTACATCACGATTTTGGAAGAAGTTCCAAGAGGCTTTGGGTACGCAGTTGCATTTTAGCACTACATTTCATCCTCAAAGCAATGGCCAGTCTGAGAGAATGATTCAGATTCTCAAGGATATGCTTCGTTGTTGTTTTTTAGAGTTTGAAAATAATTGGGAAAAATATTTATCGTTAGTTGAATTCGCATATAATAATAGCTTTCAATCGAGCATTAAGATGGCACCGTATGAAGCTTTATATGGTCATAAATATCGAACTCTATTGTACTGGACTGAGCTTAGTGAGAAAAAGATACACGGGGTTGATTTGATCCGAGAGGCTGAAGAGAAAGTGAAAGTGATTCGTGACAGTTTGAAAGCCTCTCTAGATCTACAAAAAGCGTACGCGGATTTGAAGCGTAAAGATATTGAGTTTCAGATCGGTGATAAAGTATTTCTAAAAGTATCGCCTTGGAAAAGAATTCTCCGTTTTAGTCGCAAAGGAAAGTTGAGTCCACAATTTATTGGGCTGTATGAGATTATCGAAAGAATTAGGCCAATGACTTATCGACTTGATTTACCGTTAGAACTTGAGAAGATTCCTAATATGTCGCATAACGAAGAACCAATCAAAATTTTAGCACGGGAGATTAAAGAATTAAGAAACAAAAGTATAGCCTTAGTGAAGGTTCTTTGGAACCGTTATCAGATTTAGGAGGCTACTTGGGAACCCGAAGAAGCTATGAGAAAACAATACCCTAACCTATTTTTCGGTAAGATTTTCCGGGACGAAAATTCCTAAGGGGGGAGAGTCGTAACGACCCGTTTTCAGTGAAATCGAAACAATGGTTTTGAGACCATAAATCTGAAGTCAAAAAATTTATTTTAATATTATTGTAATATCTACAGCATGATCGTATTATAGTATAAAAATTTCGTTAAGAAATTTTACCGTTTGTATGCTCAATTTGTGAAAAAAGACTAAATCGCATAAAGTGCGAAAGTTGTGTTCTATTAGCTAAAGGTGTTAAATAGCTATAAAACTTTAAAGTGGAGGTTCTTATATGGTAATTAGACCATTAAAGGTGATAATGGATGTGCATGGCTTGACAATTATGAAAATTTTAAAGTTAGGTAAGGTTAAAATGGTAAATAGTCAATTAATGAATAAATTAAATAAAACAAAATATGCCATCATCCTTAGTTCATCTACCATCGAAATTTTCAGCAAAAATAGGCTTGGGAGAGTTTGAAATTTTCAGCCAAGAAAACTCATGCATGTAAGTGAATTTGGTGTTTGTTTTTGTTGATTTTTATGTTTTTGAAATTATTGTAACTTAACCTAGCTAACTAGGAGACTAATTTGCAAAACTATTGAATAGTTTGAGTTTTTCCATTGATGAATATGTTAGAGTTTTAAAGTTTAATGGAAGAAAATGAATCTTTGTTGTTAAATAAACAACTTTTGTTAAGTGAGTTTTATTGAAATTGTCAATTAGGGGTTAATTTGTGAAATATGAAAAATGTGTGGTAAATGTGTGAATTTGTGGAATATATGGGCTGCTATAAGCACATATTTAATTTGGCTAGGCTTAGGTGTGGATGAAATTGCATAAATTTCATTTTACGAGCCTAGGGACTAAATTGTAAAGAAGTAAAAAGTATAGTGGCAAAATGGTAATTTTTTCATGACATGATTTTTGGATTAAATTGAATAGAAGGATGCTTAAATTAGTTAAATTTGATTATATAGATCAAGAAAAGCAACTTTTAGAATTAAATCGAGGAAATGATAAAGTCGTGGATTAAACGATCGTACTTCTCCATACGAGTTTGAGGTAAGTTCGTATAATTAATTTGAGTATTTATATACTTTAATTGAAATATATGTATGTGAATGATTTAATTAGTATGTATGATTATCGAATGTATAACCGACGACGTACGAAGAATACCGAGCCCCGTTTGAACCTTAGGAATTCGTAGGATACAAATGACATGTCATTAGGGTTATTGATTTGGTTGAGGTCTTGCATGTGTTGCCGACCCACCACAGCTCGTATGAGCTTACCGATTTACAACTCGTGAGAGTTTACCGATTCTCAACTCGTATGAGCTTACCGTTGTTTAGCTCGGAGGAGCTTACTGATTATGGCTCGAAAGAGCGTATATGTATAGAAATTGACAGATTATAGTTTAGTGCACCTGGTGTGTGCTACCCGCATATCTAACGATATTTTAAGTGGTTCAACGGGCATAGTGTCATTGCGAGATTATACAAGTTCAATACGAACTAGTATAAAAATTTCATGTACATGGAATTTAATAATTGTTGAATTCATACATGATTCTTAGTTTTTATATGAATACATGGCTAACTTGGTTATTGGTTATGTGATAGGCTTTGGCCAAATTGAATTGTGTTATACTTTTGAAATACTTACTTAAATTGTGGTTAAATGGTAAGTTTAATTCTGTGTTATACGAACTTACTAAGCTTAATTGCTTAGTCTGTTTATTTTTTTGTGTTTTATAGTGATTCAGAAGCTCGTTCGGATTGGAAGTCGTTAGGGAACACATCACACTATCAAATGTTATTTTGGTACTTTTGACTTTATATTTGGGATAAATGGCATGTATAGATCTTTTGGCTATTGGAAACCCATATGTTTTGTTGTGTTGTAGCCATTTAATTTGGCTTGAATTTGGTTATGTATATATATATATGTAAATAGCCTTATAGTATATGATGTATGGAAGTTATGTGAATATCTTTATTTTGAATCGGTATTTTAGGTATCAAATGGTTGAGATTTATAAGTGGCATACATGCTAAGTTTTAGGCACAAAGATTTCATATATGTGTTTGACCAATTAGGTACATTTGGATACATAGTTTACATGTTTATAAGTGGCCATTTGAGGTGCTTATATGTATCATGATGGTATGTGATATTATTACATGTTATAAACTTGATATTGGTTGATTTTGGTTGCCTATTTATGCCATGGTTGTATGCATATTGATGTGTGTAGGTTGGTACCAATTTGGGTGAGAAATATGGCTTGGAAAATGACCTATTTTTGTCCATACGGGCAGAGACATGGGCGTGTGTCTCAGCCGTGTGTGACACAAGACTAGGTGACACGGTCATGTGTCCCCTATAACTTCCTTTGAAATTAAATTAGTAGCTTCACATGGCCTAGCACATGGGCGTGTAGCTTTGCCGCGTGGCACAAGTCAGTATACCCTCCAGTTTTCACACAGCCTAGCACACGGCCTGTCACACGGGCGTGTGAGGCCATTTTGAAGGGTACACAGCGTGGCACACGGGTGTGGGTTGGCCATGTGACCCAAGTCAGTGAGTTACACAGGGTCGAACACGAGCTAGGAAATTCACTTCAGAGTTGGCTCCAATAGTGTTCATTGAGTTGTTTTCGTCGACATTCTCTGATGACTCCCTTCTCTCTTCTTCTATTTGGTATTTATATATTTTAGAATGCTTAGAAAGCCTAAAAAATACTTTTTTCCGCTTGTTTGGGATGCAAGTCGCGAAATCAACATAGTTTGGCACTGTAACACCTCTAACCCGTATCCGGCGCCGAAACAGAGTTATGGAGTATTAACAACGAAATAGTAAATCATTCAAATCATACATTAATACAAACATAATCAAATTGCTTGGACTTTAAGAAACTGAAATACTAACTAAAATACAAAATCAAAATGACATTAATCGGATCAAAAACACATCAAAACTAACCTAATATGTGCCTAACCAATATGCCCTCCTAGGTACCACAATTATATATAATTTAATCTCAAAATACACATTAATTCAATTCATCAACTCATTCAAGCAATACCAAATCAAAATACCTAATAAAGTTACCACAACCATAACAAATCAAATATATGTAAGCCACACATACTAGCATAACAACTATACCTCATTCTCATACCCTTTGCAAATTAGTTATTTGCACAAAATATCATTCATAATATTTACATAAGCCAAACATTAACCAAAATAGCACAAGAGCCTATACATGTCATATAATTTGAATTTAACATTTCAAAAACTACCGAGATAAATTGGATAGTGTGACTTGAGTGCCGATCCTTTCGTCCAACCTTCTAAAAATATACAATGACATTAAACAACACAAGTAAGCTTAATGAAACTTAGTAAGTTCGACGATATAAACAAAAATCTTACCGAACTAATTACAATAAATCAAATAATAATAAAAATCATCCATGACAACTCCCTGTCATTCACAACTTCAATCGACAAATACATTCGTATTTAAATCAATACAAAAATAAATAACATGTCTTTCAAATTTATGAAATAAATCACCTTATCGATATTTTTCCATTCGAAGAACGACTTATGGATAAGAGTACATCGTCAACAGAAGCTCATAAGAGCTGGTCCTCCCAAATACGCCAACAGAAGCTCGAAAGCTGAACAGAAGCTAGTAAGAGCTGATCCACCCAATCACGCCAAAAAGAAAATAAAACACGATAGTTCACAACAAATGATGAACCCCGTTTACTTGGGTAAAATTCTAATATCTCCCTCCAATACCATCTCCACTCCAAACCCCCGTCATACACCAAATCACGTATGTACTCAAATCTCGCGTTCAATTGAAACCGAATATCCAATTCAATATTATAATTCAAACAATAATTCATTTCCAACAATAGAATATATGCATAATACTAATCATCAATTTGTACAAATGTTAAATTTTAACCGTACGAACTTACCTGGACTGAATTGTAGTAATTGCAGAAGTTTAGGAACTATTCCGCTATTTTTCTTTTTCCACGAGTATTTACGGGATCTTGATCTAAAATATAAAATTACTCATTTATTAGCATATATTTCATTTCTAATCCATTTTACAATTAATACCCTTCTATTTTTCAACTTTATGCAATTACCCTAAACTTTTACAATTTTTACAATTTAATCCCTTAATTAGTTAATCTATCACATTAACTAATTTTCTCAAATAAATAACCTATCCAAATATTCTAGGCCCTCATACAGACTTTAATAAACCTAAAATTCACTATCAAACCCTAATATTTTGACATTTTCACAATTTAATCCTAAAATCAATATTTAACAAAAATCACTTTACAAAATCATCACACAACACAATCAAAGCTCCAAATCCATGTTATTCATCAAAAACATCTAATATTTTTCAATGGAAACTTCCAAAATTTTTAACTGAATCAGAAACGAATGTACGGGTTAGCTGGACCTAGTTGCAACTATCTCAAAAACATAAAAATTACAAGAAACGAGTAAGAATTGAACTCACATGGAAGCTCGTATGCTCAACCAATTCTCCAATCTATTTCTATGGTGTTTCGTCAGTGACAAAAGAAGAAAATGAAGAAGAAATCCTATTTCTTCTTCCTTAATTTTGTTTTAATTTCAACTAAATTACAAGTTTGCCATTATAATTTAATTATTTTGTCCTTATCCATCAATTTACTGTCCCACTATACTATTTAGGGCTTAATTATCACTTAATTCCTTCCTCAATTAATAATTTCATCACCTAATTGCTATAATTAGCAAGTTTTACACATTTTCCAATTTAGTTCTTTTTAATTAATTAACTATCGAAACGTTAAAATTTTTCAATGAAACTTTAATACCACCTTAATGAAACTCCGTAAATATTTATAAAAATATTTATGGCTCGGTTTATAGAAACGAGGTCTTGATACCTCACTTTCTAAAACCACTTGACCTTAGGGTCTTACCACTTGAACCTAATAAATTGTTATAGAACATAAATTACCAAATCAAAAACCTTTTTAAAACTATATTTGACTCGTAAATATTAAATAATAATATTTACGAACTTACTTGTAGGATTTGGTGGCCTCGAAACCACTATTTCTGACATCACTAAAAAATCGGGCTATTACAGGCACATGGTCGTGTGTCCAGCCTACGTGGGAAGGCCCAGGCCATATGGCTCCTGAATTCAGCTTTATTTTTCCGATTTTCACTCTTTTTTTGCTCCTTTCGCTTCCAAATGCTCTCCTAAGTATAGAAACATGAATTCAAAGGATTAGGAGCATAAAATTCACTAATTTGCATAAATAATCATCCATAAACGCATTAGGAACAAGATTAAAATATGTTACTTTTATCATTTATCATAGATTTAAGAGAGAAATTTGAGAGTGGTTTGAGAATTTTGAGAGATTTTTTAGGGAATTTTGTGAAAAATAAGTAATGGTGGGGGGGTTTATAGGGTTTTTTTTATTACCGTTGTGGGGTGGAGGGCAACGACTATTTTAATTAGCCGTTGGGGAGGGGGAACGCGTCTAGCTGGAAGCGTTTTTTTGGCAACATGCAGAAAGCATTTCTAGCCAGAAGCTTTTTTCTGCATTTCACCTGAAAATGCTTCTAGCTGGAAGTGTTTTCCCTGAATCGGCCTATTCTCATAATTATTCAAAAAATTGGTCTGGTCTGATAAATTTAAATTTTTTTTTACATTTATCAGTATTTAAGTCATGCCACTGATGCTTTTGTTTTCCCAAAAATTGCATTTTGTTGTTTAAAAATTAAACGTAGTTAGTCTTGATATTTAATTTTTGTACTTTGTACTGTTAAAATTAAAAAATATTTTATTATATATATTGATATTATTAATAATTTTGTAATAAATATATTAATTAAAGCAATTTTATAAGCAAGTTATTATGAATTCAATAAGAATATTTCATATTAAATGTTTTTATACAAATATTAATATGTCAATAATTAGATTAAAATTTAAAATTAATGTTTGAGATGGCTCCGCTGGGCCTGTTCACTGTTTAAAATAATTAAAAATATAAAAATTTATATTAATATTATTTTTATTATTAAATTTAAATATAAAATATTTTTTTTAAACACTGAAATGGTCCGTTTGGATGAAATAAACTCAAAGTTGGAATTTTTTTTGAGATCTGACCTTGATCTAATCTCACTCATGAACCCTTTTAATGGTAATAAAGTTTGTAAAATTTGAGCTATTCATTCTGTCTATATTAAATTATACTTGTATAAGTATTTTTTAATTAATTTAAGCCATTTATATATCAAAAATATTTTTATAAATTTAATTATTTAAAGCATATTAAATATTAGTGTAAAATAATTTTAAATAATAATATAAATTCTAAATTGATTTAAATTAAATTTAAGTATATTGTGTAACTTTTTTTTTTCAAAATACACTAAAAAAATTTTATAACTTAATTTATTATCTTTATAAAACTTATTTTATTATAATATTTTATTTTTATACAATATTAAGAGTGGTGAATAGGATTTGAGATTCGTGTTAAACAGATGTTGGGTAAAAACTTTAATCACCGTTCTATACAAATCAAGACATAATAATAATTTATATACTTTGTATTTAAATTTACATAAAATATATTTCATATATAATTAATATCATTTTAAAAAATTAAAAAAATTGTTCAAAATTGATTTAATATTAACCAAATGAATATATTAAAGTTTGGAGAGACCTTATTACCATTCCTCGAGCAAATAAAACATTGTTTGAATTTTTTAAAAAAACTACATTTTTCATTTTTTTTAAATTATTCAAAATTGTTTTAAAATTTTTAATTTTTAAAGATTTTATTTTAAACATTTTTAATACATTTTTATTGAAAATATGAAAAAAAACCTTTTATTTTAAAACTATTTTTTGTAATTGTTTACCTATATTATTGTTTAAACTTTTGACTGAGTTGATGTTACAAGTTAGCCGAGCACCAACTCGATTAAGGAAATTATAGAAATGACATTCCGCGTTACAAATAAGTCAAGTTATATTATTTTAGGTCACTTTAGTTTTTTCATTTTTTAAAAAAAGTCTATAAAAATTTATATATGATGTGATTTGAATCCATACCATTGATAGAATCTTAACTTTACCATTCAATCAAAGTTTTATCTTAAAATATTTTATACATTTTAATTTTATTAGGCACATTTTATTACCTACATCAATTGCATATTTTGGTAATGTTATTATTGCAGAAAGATATGAATATTATGAGATAATTTATTTTAAGAATAGTTTTCTATATTATAGGAAGTAGAGAATGACTAGGAGTAGTTTTCCTATTTCAATTTTAACTTCGATATGACATGTATATATATTCTCTTATGTTGATGAATGATAATTGGGACTTTACCCTACTATTGTCATGGTATCACGGCCAAACCCTAAAATACCATAAACCAAATTAAGATGACCACACCACCACCACCATCATCAAAGTTAGAAGCTAAGAGCACAAGTAGTGCTTGTGGAAAGACGCCTACCTCTCGCCCTTCATTTGCTGCTCGTCGAGGTTGAGGGGTGTTCCATGCAAGTGCTACTGTTGCAACGGGGGTTGATGATTCGACAGGTGCATCTCCTACCCCAACGACGACTGCTGCGTTACCTGGTCTTAATGTTGCGCAGTGGCAAGCGTTGATAATAGTGTTTGGTAATCCTCAAACTCAAACAAATCCCTTGAATGGTGTGTTTGATAATACTTCTTGGATAATTGACATTGGTTCAACTGTCCATATTTTCTCGATTTTTGGCGTTTACCAATTTGAAATAGTTTTTGAGTCAACCGTTTCAACGCATTTGTTCGTAATATTATATCGATCAGTTCTCGATCCATCTGATCTGATCATGTTCCAATAACACTAGTCACATCATCAAATCTTGACATAATTTAAGTTCAGGGACCAAAATAGATCTAGTTGGCAAGTTCAAGGACCAAGTGGACCAAAAAGAAATACAAGTACCAAAGTGGACCTACTTGCCAAGTTGAAGGGCAAAAAATTATATTATCCCTTTAATAAAATACTAAGTTTTTTTTCTTTTACTTCTTTTCTCTCTCTTCTCTTACATGTGATAATCTGCTGAATAGGTTGAAAGCTTTGACACATTTCTCCAAATTTCATAACACTTTTTTCTGAAACTTTAATATGACATGATCAAGACTAGACCTGGCTTGGCTCGAAGGCCCGCCCGAAAAGTGGAAGGGTTTGGGTAAAAATATAGGCCCGAAAAATAGGCTTGGGCAAAAAACTAAAGCTTATTTAAAAAATGAGACAGGCCTCGGGTAAGGTATTTTTGGCCCGGGCCCAGCCCGAATTCACAAAAAGACAAAAAATTTACTATTTTTTGTTGTTTTAATGTTATTTTCTTGTTGTTTTCTCCGTGTTTTACTACCATTCCACTATTACGTTACTACTATTTTGTTGTTATTGTTTGCATATTGTATAACACTCGTTTTATTGTTAATTTTGTTATTATTTTAGAGACATTTGCTTGTTAAGTTGTATCTATATTAGTGTTATTTAAGTATACATATTTTTAAAATTTATTTTCAATTTGTTGGGAAATATTTAATTTAATATTTTTAGTATTTTTTATGTATTATATATATATATTTAAAAATCATACAAAAAAATTAATATGGTCAGGCCGGGCCCTAATTTTAGCATTTTTATTTGGGCCAAGGTTTGGCAAAATTTTAGGTCTTTTTTTTTGGCCTGGCTCTAGCAAATTGGCCTAAATTTTTTGTTGGGCCCAGCCCATAAGCACCTCTAATCAAGACCTCGATGGTGTTACTTTTGTGAGATTTAATTTCAATCTTTATATAGTAAAAATACCATGAAGATCCCTATATAAGAAGTCAGAGTGCATTTTGCTATTTTTATTCAAAAATTGAGTACATTAGTCCCCATATATTAGATTAAAGAGGAAATCGATCCTTTCTATTAAAAATTTCATCTATTTCTACTCAGAGGCGATTTTAGGGGGGGCATAGGCCCCGGCCCCCCTAAAATGAAAAATCACCATTTAGGACCTCTACATTTTTTTAAAACTTTAAATTAGTAAAAGTAAAATTGTATTTTGGCCCCCCTAAAATTATAAAAATTCGGTTTAATCCTTTAAAAAATTATAAATATATAGACTATAAGAAATTAAAATTTCATTCGGCCTCCCTAAAAAATTGTTCTGGCTTCACCCTGTTTCTACTGTTAATATTTGGCGTAATTAACAAAATAACTAAAAAATTACACATGGTGTGCTACGTCTATCTCAGCTTGACAAATAGAGACTAGTTTTTAACGGTAGAAATAGATGAAATTTTTAACAGAAAGTATTTGCTCTTTAATCTAATATACAATGACTAATTCATCTATTTTTTAAAATAGAAGCAAAATACAATTTGATTCCTAATACAAAAATGTCCATGATACTTTTACCATCTTTAGATGCATTTGGATCCCACCAAATCTCACTTACAGCCTTTGTGGCCCTAGATTTGCCTCTGCAGACGTTTAGTTTTCTCGAAACAAATATATATCCAAAGGTGTTAAAAACTACTGGTTATGCAGTTTGTAAAGTCTTCTTTATTCCTCTACTTAAAAGAAAGAGCACATTGAACCAACCAACCGCCCACTTCATGAAAATTACCCTGATTCAAAATTACTAATAAGCATATTTGGGTGGAAGCAAGTGATTAACATTTTTCTCAACACATCGCCTCTCTTGTGGCTATTGGGCATTTGATGCTGGAGATCACTACTAGTCTTTGATCATCTCCATTCTTTGTATTTCCTGCGACAAAACTGTCCCTCCTTTTTCCCCAAAGTACAAAATAAGAAATGTACCCACCATGCTGAAAATTTGCCAAACCCAACCAAATGAGAACCATGCGAACAGGCTATGAAGAAACAACATTTTTCTTAGCATTATTAACTTTACCTGCCTAAGTGAAGTCGCTCTGCGAAAACAATTGCAGAGAATATTGCGACAATGACAAGCAGTGGAATAAACATTGCGGAGAACTGGAGAAGACTGGTCCTTTGTTAATGATACACCATGTTTGTAAGTAGAAGACTAATTCTGAGAGCACCACTCCCTATAACAAATTTCATTTTTAGCAATCTCATATAAACAAATAATGCTGAAAGCCTTCAATTTCCTTCTCATTTTACGTAAGAATGTCCTCTTTTTTTTCTTTCTTTCTAAATTACTAGTATTCTATATACCCGGACATTGTTATAGAAGTACAACACTTACCTCAAGTACGAGACGTAAGAGCTAAAATTAATTTACCATTAAGGTTAAAAGTGCGATGAAAAAAAAAGGATAATATTTACCATTGATGTAAAAGAAGTGCCTTTAAGAAATTAAAATGTTAATTTTAGACTTGCTTTTCTAAAATAGAAATGTAATTGGAGATAATAATAAAAATAAGTTTATTTAAAAAAATTTAAAAGCCAAAAAGCTAAAATTTTTTATTTCTAGTTAAAATTTTAGTTTGAAATAAAAGCTGTATTTTTACCAAATTTTTTAAGTTTGAAATTAATGTTTGAATTAAAAAAATAGCCTTAGTTGAATTCTGGATGGAGCACTTACGTGATGGTCAAAAGCTGTACATTCCGCTCCAGTCTCCACAGGAGTGGATTTCTTGCAAAAAACAGGGCAAGAACAGAAGATTGAAACGATGCAATGAAGCAGATTAGAGCATTTAGCGATAATTGAGGTGGATATACTTCAGCCTGCGATAAGAGGGAGAAATTATTACCAAAAATAGGAAAAAGAAATGAAGAAAGAATTATCCACGGTATCTACATGAAAATGGCATACAGTAGTAAATATCTATTAACCTGGAGAATTAGCCATCCACTCCAAGCAATGTAACTGACTAGATCAAGAGCAGAGCCTTTGATCCAACTTTCATTTCCATGCCTACTATACTCACTCTTGAGATTCAGAACCATTTGTGCCATATATGTTTATCAATGGCCTCTCTACAAAGCCTTTCAATTGGAACCCTCCTCTCCAAAAGGTACCCGATACCTTGGCTCCACCGCTGCCACTTCTAATCTTCACATTTTCCATCCTGAATTGGAAACATAAAAAAGAAAAGCAATATTCAGCTGAGATTGGAAGGCCAAAAGGTGAGGATTGATTTAGTCTTTACATATACCTCAGAAAAACTGCCATTAGAAACGTCAAACTAGGGATAACATTGCTCCAGGCGGTGGCTACAGTTGGAGAAGTGTAAGCTGAAGCAGCAAAGTACAAATTAAGATGAATAGTAGTCCCTAGAGATGAAAACAAAAATATTTGGCCAAACATGGGCAACGAAAGCGAAGGACGTTCTTTCCTGCTTGCAAAATACAAAACAGGTTCTGCTGAAATTTTTGGTGGTGGATTGACTAGGAATAATAAGAGACTGAAACTTGTAAGTTTAGCTTACTTTTCAAGTACATAAGCAGGGGAGGGGGGCTAACAAAAGCATGGCAAGTTATGGCGGTAAACTAGGAAGACAAATTGATTGAGGCCTCTCTCAAGAGCGATTTTGATGAGAATGTTTGATCCACCATAAGCAAATTGAACTACCACCATTGCCATGTAATAACCGAAGTTTTTCATGGTTACAGAAGAAATGGAAACTGGTTTATAGGCATAGGGGATGACGCATTTCAACACTAAGCTTAACTTACTCGAGTAGCCAGTGGAATTCATAATCAGTATGAGAATAAGATGCCCCCACATTCCAGTCTTTCCCATTTTGTTGGCTGTCAAAATCAGGATGCTGATGCTGTCCTAACTCCTAACTACTTATTCAAACAATTTTCTTATTTGGTGTTGGATTACCTTTTTAAAATCCATACTTATCCAACTGTCACTACATTTTCGTGTTTCATAAATTACTAATATTTTATAAATTGTTCATTCAATAAAAAGTTTTTTTTAAATAAACTTAAATGGAAAACAGAGAAACAAAACCCCAAAAAAAAAAAACTAGATTTTTCTTCTTTTATTAATTTCAGTGATTTCAACATATGCGTTAGGATTATGTTTTCAATTTCTAAATTAAAAAAAAATCATTATTTTTCAAAATGAATCAAATTAAATTGATCAACATATGCCAACAATGTTAAGGATGTTTTCTTATTGAATGTTGTCTACATTGCTGATGCTCATATTCGTTGTTGTCATTATTGTCATGATGCTGCTTGTGTCATATTTTCATAAAAGTATCACGTGTCTATTCTCATAAAAGTATTGTGTCTGCTTTTATTGTTGTCTTGTTGAACATATCTCAATAACATCAATATTCCTATTGTTCGAAATTCTCATGCATCAATAACATGTACAAAAACTGGATAAGATTTAATTTTTAAAAAAAATCTAGAATTGATTTAGTTTTGAAAAAAAATTGATTATATATAAAGTAAGCTTATGTTGCATGAATTCATTTATTATTTTCAATTAGTGAGCTTGAGTAAAATTCTTAATATAATAATTAAATGAAGTTACTCTAAATTGATGTGGCTTAAACCAAACATTGAACTTAAAATAAACCAAAGTTTTAATAATGAGATAATTAAATTGTAACTATGATAAAAACTCAAACAATTTATTATGATATCGGATTTGATTATGAAAAATTAATTTATTTATTTTGAATTACATGATATATACACACGTGAGAATTACATTTATTTTTAAATATAATTTATGATAAATATATGATTTGAGGCTTAAAATAAAATTTCGAGAAAATAAAAAAGATATTAACTTTGATTAAATAAAAGAAAAAAATAATTTCGTGTAACAGATTCATAATTGGTCGCTGAAAATAAATATCATAATGCATGCCTTAGAAACGATTCTAGCTAAAAAAAAACACATTCGTGTTTTATTGATTAACGAGAAACAAATTTCTCTGAAAGAGGTGGTGATAAATAACGGTTTCATTCGACGCATATGTGACGACTAAAACCTTTATATTCAACTCTTAAAACCACACACACACATATGCTTGAAATGAGTTCAAACATCCACTTTAAAAACCTTAGCCAAAGCGTTTTCTAATGTTTAAACCAATTTAGATTATATTATTAAGAAAGAAGAGTCGAAGTGAAAGTTTTGTGACAATCATAATGACCAAGGGCCAAAACGATAAATTTTTAATTTTTCTATAATTTATAAAATTTTAAATTAATAATAGTAAAATTATAATTTAATCCCAAAATAATAAAAAATTAATTTAACCCATTAGAATTATAAATGTATAAATTATTAAAATGATAAAATTACACTTACCATAGTAAAAATATATAAGTACCCGACTCCGCCACTTAGTTCATCTATTATGAGTTCACATATTTCCGACACCGATAAACATGGCACAAGGAAATTTCTCAAAACCAGCATACAGAAAACACAACGCTTAAAAATGCATCAAGACATAATTGAAGTACAAAATTCAAACAAAAGATTCAAAATTTTCTCAACAATAAATAAAGATAACATCCTTGTACTCTGCAGTTGAATTCAAGTCAAAACAAAAACCAAGTTCTCAATAAAGCAGAACTACAACTATGTCTCAAGAGATAACCCTATCATTCATTCCTCTTCGGCGATCCTTCCCTTCTCACTAACATAGATACCATCAAGGAACTTTCTAATATCCTTGTTCTTCACATGGCATTTCTGTTTCATACCAAGGTCCAACACTTAGATTACGAAAGCAAAATATTTAAGCTGTATGTACAGAGCATGCATGTGAAATATTGTGTAACGGATTCAATGGTTACCTGATTTATCAAAGCTGCTGATCGTGACACAAGTTCAATATCATTACCATCCAAAACAATCTCATCCTTCACCTTCTCAGATCGAACTATGGAAACCCCTTCCAACATATCCACCTTGCGCACCTGTTTGTTCACCAACAGAAGATGAGCAGCCAATATTTATATATAATTTCAGGTTATTAGCAGGTATATCTCCAACTCTTGAAACAATAACATGACGACAATTGAGCATGGTGAACAATTGGATTGAAAAAAGTAATGGCTGCCCATGTCTACGCATAGGCAAATGAAGTCAGAACATGGATTGACAGAAAACAGTTCTTCCTAAGAAATTTATATTCCCTACAATAGAACATGAAACCATATGAAATAAAAACAGTACTAAATGCCTTCCCCAAATACAAAAATAAAATAAAAGAATGAACAGTGACAGTCAGATTCCAATCCAATATAAGCAGAAGAAAGGGTAGAGAGATGACCTTCTTCTCGCCAAGGAAATTACGGATCTCGATGGACTTGTTGGCGTTAGTGATGGAGGCGTTGATGGGAAAGTGAGCATAGACGAACCTCATTTTGTAACGGTATCCCTTGGTGACGCCGGTGATGAGGTTCTCGACGTGGCTGAGAGCGGTGCGGATGGCGGCGCTAGTCTTCCTGGAGCCGAACCAAGCCTCAATCCTGAGCTTACGCTTGCCGGTCTCCTCGTCCTTAATGAGATGGAAGTCGAGGTTGAGGTGCTTGAAGTCGCGGATAAGCTTACCCCTGGGACCCTCAACTTCGATAACCTTGGCTTTTATTTTGACGCTAACCCCATCGGGGATGTCCATCGTCTCGGAAGAAAGAATGGTCTTCATGTTTCTCCTGTCTACCAAGCGGCTGGCTTCGCGGAGAGGAAGAAAATTACACACTCACTCGCCTTACAAAAACCCTAAACCTAAAATGGTATTACTATATATGTACCAACTTCTAACCCAAAAGTTGATTAAGACTTGATTTGTGGGCTAAGAGAACAGGAGAGGAAATAAATGAAGGATACAATGGCCGATCCAACCCAATATCACCTTTCCACTTCACTACTATTTTTTTTCTTTTTCTTTCCCATACCAACTTTATCATATCTTTTAATCCATCTCTTTAATTTGGTACCTAAAATATTTTTTTCTTTTATCATACTTCAACTTCACAAACGTTACACAAAACACAAATTACTCTAATATGTTGCCTCGTTTAATACGAGAAAAAAAACTTATTTTTTTTACAATAATTAGACAGAAAATAAAGAATAGTTAGTACAAATTTAAACTTGAAATTAGAAAGTTGAGTAATAACTCTTATAAAAAAAATAAGACCTCTTCAAAATAAGTGAAAATTTTCCCTCCCCATTGCTAAAAATAAGGGTTTCTTTGTTTTACTGAAAATGATTTCTGGAAAATGATTTCTGGAAAATGACTTTCTTTCTTGTAAACATTAATATTTTCTGGTGTTTGGATAAATCTGTGTAAAATATTTTTTGTTGTTTGATAGATTTCTTAAAAATATTTCATAAAAGTTGTTTTCAGTGAAACCAACATACATTTGAAATTTTCTTATCTTTCATTATTTAATTGAGTCTATTTTATATCTATAAATTTATATTTTACATTGTTTTTGCATATATTAAAAATATTTTGTTAAATTCAGGTTCATTACAACGTCATTTTTTAGTTACATGACTACCAAGTGAATATTTTTTATTAAAAAAATATGACATCAACAAAATTGACAAAAAAATTTAACAATGTCAACAATTGGACTTGATTTTCAAACCTAAAAAGTAGAGGGACTAAAATCTTGAAAATAAAAGTGCAGAGACTAAATTGTAAATTTGTAAAGAGTACATAGACTTATGACATATTTTAACCTTTATTCTACGAAACATTTGTTATTAATATTGTCGAAACCATTTTTTTTTTTAAAAACCAAAAAAAAGTTTAGTTGTCAACTTAAAAAAGAAAATTGGAGTCGCCACCGATCTTTTATTGAGGTGTGATTGGATCACCTTGAAAATAATTTTAGGTCTGCGAATTTTGAGAAAACAGGCTCGGGAGTCGGTTACGCACGAGGAAGGGTTAGCACCCTCGTGACGCCCAAAATTGGTACCGAATTGATTGTTTAATGTCTTAATGTCGAAATTTTGAAAATATTTTTAAATACGATCCCATGAAATGAAAGCTTAAATAATTGAATTGGTTAAATGGACGGACCCATTTCAAAGAAATAGACCGCCACACTCAATGAGTTAGAGTGTAATAGTTCAATCTTTGAAGTTAGATTCGTCCCTTTTAAATTTTTTTTTTAAAACATGTTTTAAGAAGGATATTTGATTATTTAAGTCAATCGAGAAATCAGAATCCGGTAAGCTAGGGTTCAATTTCTCGAAATTCTTAAACATCAAATATTGTCTTTATTTTAAAATTGAGATAACAAAATGTCGTATCCAATAAGTTAGGATCCAACATTTTGAAATCTAAAGAATTTAATAATTGTATGGTTTTTAAAAAATGAACACTTGATTATCTTAATTCATCGAGAAGAATTGAAGCCCAGTAAGTTAGGGCACAATTCTCTCGAGAACCTATGAACACCAAGCTTTTTTAAGGATTATAAAACGATTATGATGCTTTAATAAAATTCAACTCTTACAAATGGAACATGATTGCATAACGATACATATAATGTAAAAGATAAATAACAATTTAAACTTAAACTAGAAGCAATTAAACAAATAATAGGCAAATACAAACATTGACCTTAATCATATCATATAAACATCCATATTAATAATTTAACAACCCATAAAACGAATAAAATAAATAAGGTTTAAGAAATAAAACATTAATGTATAAAAATTATGCAAAAGAAATTAATCCGAAGTTAATGATATACTCTATATACATATACATACTAAAATAACTTCATATAAATTATATATACTTTTAAAATAATATTGATAAATTTAAAACATTGATAACAAAAAATGTATTATTATTATATTTTTTAAAAGAGAAAATTTGTACTAGTAATAAGTTTGAAAACAATATTTAGCTAATATTAAAATAATGTTAAAAACAATGAATATAAAAATCTATTTATTAAAAAACTTTCGAAATCAAAATTAAACATAAAAGACATTTTTTGAAATTGAAAATAATAATCAACAAATTTTAAATCGGAGCTTAAATAAGATTAGAATAATTGTAAAAGAAAAACCAAACCAAGTGAAAATACAATTAACTCAAAATATTGGTGTATAATGAATAAAATAAAATACAAACGAAAATAATAATTTATTACATTTTAAACTATAATAATAAATTTAAACATTATTAAAAATAAATATTACAAATAATATTGAATACTATAATATATGAAAATAAAATTTATTATAATTAAAAATATTGTTGAATTTTAAGGAGGAAAACTAAATTTATATTAAATTAAAATTTATTTCAAATCGGAAGGACCAAACCAGCAATTAAGCATAAATATTGAGATAATCCAAATCAAATCATAGGAACGGCACCGTTTAAACTGGGATCTAAATGAATACAGAAGTAAATATGATATACAAATTACAAATCAATAAAGGAAATCAAATCGCAATCCCCTTAAACACGGAGGGACCTATTGAATAAATAAACCAAACGATCCATAATGCGCGGATCCTTCCCAGGTCGGGTCACCGTTCGGATCAGGTCTTCAAAACGACGCCGTTTTAGAGACATCGCATTGACTCCAAACAGTCGCGTTTCATCTCCGTACTTAAAGGCCAAAACCCTAAAAAATCTATTTCATTTTCTCAAAACCTAACTAGCATCAGATAAGCTTTGCACTGCTTTATACTAGCGGCATATGAATGGCTTCCGAACCCAACCCAAACTCCAATACGATGGAGAGAAGGCCAGGATCTCCTCATCAGGTACGTTCCTCACTCTTCACTCTTCTTTTTCTTTTTTTGAACAACGATTGGTGAACATAAAAACTAAAAAAAAAAGTAAAGAAAAGAATCAAGCAACAAGCGGAATAGAAAGGAATAAAAACCCAGAAAAATTACTTTTCTCTCCGTTTTTGATTTTTTTGTATTCTCGATTGTATATTGAATGCGTGTGTGAGGGTTTTTTTTGTACCCCCCATACAAAGGTCTTTTTGCTATTTTCTATAGGCCGAAAATCTAAAACAAAAATAAATAAAAAAGAATACAATTTTCCTTTTCTTTGCTGCGTTTTTTCATTTGCGTTTGCTGCAGGTACGGCCGTACGGTGTCAGGGACGTGGCCAGCCTAGAGAAGGCGCGCGTGGACCTGGCGCGGAGGAGCAGCACGCGCGGGGGTCTAACTCTGCTGCGTTGTTCGTCTTTTGTTTGTTGCAGGAATGGCCATACTGTGACGTGGCGCGGCGTGTACGAAGGCTTGTCACACGCGGAGGGCATGGCTGCGGCGCTTGGGTCTTCTAGGGTTTTTGCAAATGTAAAAAATTTGGCTGGTTTTGGCTATTAGGCTGGAATCGGGTTTGTCGTATTGGGTCAGATTAGGTTTGGGCTTAATTGGGTTTGGGTTATAACCAGTTTTAGGACTGTATTTTGGGTTAGATTTTATTGGGCTAATGTTTCTGTATTTTTGAACTTTTGGACTTTTAATTTATTTTTAATTTTTTGATTTTATTTGTTTTTGTAAGGGCCGGGCAAATTGGACCTATTACAACTGCCCCTCTTTGCTCGTTATCGTGTAACGGGAACGAAGCAAAGACTTTAAAATTGCGAATTTTGCCCGATCGTGCTGGACCTTGGTGCCCTTTTTCTTCAAGTAGCCTCATTCCATCCTACTGCATCTTCAGAGGTATAGAAATTGCTTCGATCCACTCCACTACAATGTCGGAGAGATAGGATTCGTAACTCATAACTTTGATCTGCTTAACTGTAATGTCGGAGAAATAAGATTCACAGTTGTAGCTTCAATCGGTTCCACTACACCGCCTGGGAAGTAAGATTCGCTATTGTAGCTTTAATCTTTTTAACTACAATGTCGGGGAAGCAAGATTCACTGTTGTGGCGTTAATCTTCCACTGCACCGTTTGAGAAGTAAGATTCGCTGTTGTAGCTTTAATATTTTTAACTGCAATGTCGGGGAAGCAAGATTCGCCGTTGTGGCCTTAATCTGTTCCACTGCACCGCTTGAGAAGTAAGATTCGCTGTTGTAGCTTTAATCTTTTTAACTGCAATGTCTGGGAACCAAGGTTCGCCATTGTGGCTTTAATCTGTTCCACTGCACTGCTAGGGAAATAAGATTCGCTGTTGTAGCTTTAATCTTTTTAATTGCAATGTCGGGGAAGCAAGATTAACTGATGTGGCTTTAATCTGTTCCACTCCGTCACCTGGGGAGTAAGATTCGCTGTTGTAGCTTTAATCTTTTTAATTGCAATGTCGGGAAAGCAAGATTCACCGATGTGGCTTTAATCTGTTCCACTGCACCGCCTGGGGAGTAAGATTCGCTGTTGTAGCTTTAATCTTTTTAACTGCAATGTCGGGGAAGCAAGATTCACCAATATGGCTTTAATCTATTCCACAGCATCGCCTGGGAATTAAAATTGGTATTTTTGATCTGCTTCGTTGTTGATGCAGGAAGACAAGATCCGCTATCTTCACTGATCTGCTCTCTGGGGAACATGACATGTATAATGAACCTAATTATGCCAAATGATTAAGATGGCATGATCAAAATGAATCCATTGCTCCTAACTAAACATGTGAATAATGTTTGCATGAATGCAGAGTTTTATTTTTTTCGAGAATGATCCTGCTTAGGTTGTCATTACTCGAAGTTTATTAAGGCTTTGTCACCGAAGTGCTATAACACCTTCCTTCTCGACTGGCGTTTTCTGAAGAAACATTTAGCCAGGTTGCCCCCACTGTAAACCTCAAAGTTATATCCACTGGGGAACAAAATTTGTACCATCATTCTCCCACTGTAATCCAAGTGTAGAAATATGTGGCTTTTCCTCAATCCTTCTATCACAATTCAAGGATACATGATCTAAATCGTTCTAGTTCATTACACCATTCCTAATGTGTCGTACCAAAGACTTATGCGCAGATGAAGGCTCTCTTCTCCGAGGTAACCTCTTTCTCTTGCCTGATAATTATTGTTTGCTTGTTTATTTAAGCTTTTTCATTAACATGTCATCTTGTCATTTTGTTCAATCAATGCATTTGATAACAAAATCCAAAGAGAAAGTCCAAATTTAGACTCTTCCTTCTCAAATTTCCAACCTTTAAACTTGGTGTGTTCTAAACAATAGTCCTGTTTCAGGCTTCTGTATTATTTAGAAGCTTCTAGAGTAATATGCAAAACTCCCATTGTGAAAGTTTCATTATTCCATTAATCATTATTCCAATGCAACATGCTTGCAAAAAGGTCATAACAATGGATAAAAATAAAGTTGGTTCTTAGCATAGCTCGAAAGGAATAAATTTCCAAAGAAATTGATTGGGAATGTGTATCTTGGAAAAGAATGAAGTATTCCAAGAACGACAAATTTAATATAAATAGTATGAAAATTGGGTGCCCCAGATATCGAAGCTTGAACTTCTCTATACAAACTTTCTGAAGACCATTCTGAGTTTGACATGTGTTTAAGAGATCTACAGTGCTCTGTCGATGCCTCAAGATGTCGCCTACCCTTTCCTGTTGATTCAGGTATAACAAGATCACCACATGCCCCAATTCAGTCAAAATTTGAGTTGCTCTGATCACCTCATGCCCCATTTTGATCAATATTTGAGCTGTCCTTTTCGGGTTTTCAACTTAAATCCCCTTTGGCCTAAGGCGCCCTTTGCGGGTTTTCCTCTTAGCCTCTCCATTTTTACTTTTTCATTTTTCATTTTCATTTTTTTCATTTTTCATATTTTTTTCTGACTTAAAGTGCCCCTTGCGGGTTTTCATCTTGGTCTTTCCTTCTTTTTTAAACGAAGTATTTCTTAACTGGATCTGAGTTTATAGGATTAGCAATCTCACTCAGGATCAGTACTCCTCTGAAAAAGGAATTTGGTGTCCATTTTCCTCTAAAATCCTTTTGTGTAGGAAGAATCTTTCTTAACATTAGGTTCCCCTTATGGAATTCTCTGAGGCAAACCTTTTGATTGTAGGCTCACATCACTTGCCTTTGGTACATCTGACTGTATTGAATAACTTTTAGCCTTTTTCCTTCTGATCAGATTGGATTCATTCTGCTCAACTAAAACCCAGAGAACAGAGATTTCTACTTCCATAGGTAGAACTACTTCCGTCTTGTAAACCAGAGAAAATAGTGTTGCCCCAGTCAGAGTTTCGATAAACGTTCAAAAACAACGAAGGCAGATGGTAACTTCACATGCCAACCCTTGTAGGTCTCAGTCATTTTTGCAATTCATTGTTTTGCAATATAGTGACAAACCGTGGTGTCTGATTTTAAATTGATTACAACCCTCAGCTATCGTGCTATCATTCAGGTTCAATGCATTTTCCAATACCATCCTCTCTGGAATCGGCATATGATGACATTGACGCATGAAGCAGGCTCTTTGGGCTAATGAATTGACGGACCCGGATGACATCCAGGTTCAATGCATTTTCCAATACCATCCTCTTTGGGCTAATGAATTGACGGACCTGGATTTGTACACTTAGGTGTACTCCTGAATATCCATCGTAATTTCGTGAAATTCAACGAGATAAATATGGAAAAATAACAAGGAAATGGAAATCATGGTATTGTTGAGCTCATCAATCTTGGTATATTTATTATTGATACATGGAAATTATTGAACTAACTTGAATGTTGAGTTTATGCATGATAGGGGAATAATGCATTGAATGGCATGTATAAGTTAAATTGGCCAACGTTCGCTCATTAATGTTTTGATTTAATTGATTTTAATATGAATGCTTGATGAAATGAAATGTCTGTAAATTAATTTGTAAACTCCGGTAATGCTTTATAATCCTATTTTGGCAATAGATACGGGTTAGGGGTGTTACAACATGTCTATTTCCAACTAGTCCTTAACCTTTGTAACAACCCGTTTTTCAGTGGTGTCAGAAATAATGGTTTCGGGACCACAAAATTCGATGAGTAAGTTCATATAATTAGTATTTAAATTATTTGAGTCAATAATAATTTTTATATTGAATTTCGAATTGATGAATTTTAATTACCGAATTAAAAGTTAGTATAAGTGGTTTGGTTCAAAAGTCAAGTGGTTTTGGAAAATGAGGTATTGGGACCTTGTTTTCGTAATTTATGGCTGTAAATATTTTTATTAAATATTTACAGAGTCGTATTATAGGTGAATTGAAGTTTGGTCTAGTAATTTTGATGATTGATTGTTTAATTGAGGTAAAAGTTAATTGCTATAAATTTAAAATACTAAAGGGACAAAAATGGTAATTAGACCATGGTCAAAAAGTCCAAGCGATGGTGACATGATTAAATCCACTAAATTTTAGGTTATTTATTCATTAAGTCCTAATTAGTTTAAGGTTAAATTGAAATAAAGTTTGTTTAGTTGGAATTTAATATAATTGAAAGACCAATTGTGTAATTGGACCCTCTTTAAATGAACTAATAATAGAAATGATGTGGAATTCTCTAGATTGTGGTAAATTGCAATTAAATCCTAATTAAATAAGGATTTATTAATTAATCCATTTTTAGTATAATCGGAAATGGTGGGTTCGGGGCCACAACTTCGATGTGTTAAGCCATAAATATTAATTATTTAATATTCACAAGGTCATTAGTGTCGTATTAAAATTTGGTTAGGAATTTGAACGTTTGGATGGTTAATTAAAGAAAAGGACTAAATCGTAAAAACTACAAAAATGATTCGCTATGTGTTTAAAAGGGTTAATAGAGGGGATCTAAAGGGCAATTAGACCCTTAATATTCATAATGGATGGTAATGGGTTCATGATTGTTGAAATTTGAATGAAATAATAAATGGCATAATAGTAATTAGGTAAATAAATGATTTTAAAGTAAAGTATGATGGAAATTTCTAGTCCATCTTCTTCTATCTTTCTTTCACAAACCGAATGGCCATTTTTTGGGAGAAGAAAGCTTCAGCCAAGCTTGGGTTCTTCAATTGGGTGAGTAAACCTCGTCCGCTTTTAGTAATTTTTATGTTTTTGAACTTGTTTTAGCTTGATCTAGCTAACCCGAGGGCTAATTTGTTATGAATTTTACCATTGATGAGTTTTGGTTATTTTTGAAGATTTATGAAATATTATTGAATTTCTTTTTAGTTAGGGTTATTTTGTTAAGTAGTTTTGATGATTTTAATGTTTAAGGACTAAAATGTGAAAATAGTAGAAGTACAGGAAATTGATGTTAAATAATAGTAAATATGGGCTGTAGAGAGAGCTCAAACAATTTGGCTGGACTTGGTTTTAATGAAAATTTGTTAAATTGCAAGTTTTGGACTTTAGGATTAAGTTGCATAAAAGTAAAATATTTAGGGCAATTTTGTAAAAATGTCAAAAAGGACTTAATTGCATAAAAAAGTTAATTATACTTTCAAAATTGGTTAATTGAAAAAAAATTATTTTAGATCAAGAATAGGTTGAAAATTGAGGCATAGAGAAGTTGTTGAATAGTCCTTGTACTTTGCCAATTACTGCAAATCAGTCTGGTAAGTTCGTACTGTTATTTCTTTACTATAATGATTTTTTTTATACATTCCTTGGTTTTTATAATTAAATTCATTGTTATACTTAACAATTGATTGATTGAAATACATGATAAATGAATAAAGCGACTAGTTATCAGTCTTTGAGCCAATGATACAAAACGTAGTGATGGCTGAGATCCAGCATATGTTGAAGATTCTCTACAAGTTGTATGAGCAGCATCATGAGATGGTGATTATTTAGTAGGTGCTATGTACCGATGATACAGGCCGTAGCAATGGCTGAGATCCTGCATATATTGCGGATTCTCTACAGCTTGTGTGAGCAGCATCGTGAGACGGTGATTATTTAGCAGGTACTATGTACAGGTGATATAGACTGTATTGATGGTTGAGATATTGTATATGTTGCGGGTTCTCTACAGCTTGTGTGAGCAGCATCATGAGACGGTGATTATTTAGTAGGTACTATGTACCGGTGATACAGACCGTAGCGATGGCTGAGATCCTGCATATGTTGCAAATTCTCTGCAGCTTGTGTGAGCAACATCGTGAGCTGGTCAAAATTCTGAAGCTAGCTCAAATGAGCAATATTCTGTGATTACCAAGACAAAACCTTAACTATATGGTGACAGAAAATATGTTTTGAATTAATGTACTGTGTAACTGTCACGAGTTGTGATTGACAGGGATGATAACTTTGTTGACAGGAACTTTGTTTAGTAATCTCGTTATTTGATTATGTAACACCCCAAAACTCGGCCTAGAAGTTTAGATCAAATCTCGGATGTCACATTGATCACCGAAGTGATCTGGAAACCATTTTACAAAATGATTTGCTCAAATTTCATTATGAACCCAATTTGCTAATCTCGAACTAGATCGACTAATCATCCAAATTTCAATCAGAAAATTTAAGTTAAGTTTAAAATATTTGTCAACAGAAGTCCGCAATTTAAGAAAACAATCCAAAATAAGAATTTTGAAAAATCCCAAAACAAAACTTAAACCACAGTTCTTATAAAATCTTACAGTCCAAAACCATTTATTGGAACTCAGAACTAGAGAAATAATTTATTAGCTTGTTTAAAACGTGGTTGTTCGGGACCTCCGGCATGCCGTGTCCAACTATAGAAAACAAGAGTACCTGAAAGAGGGAAACAAAGGGGGTGAGCTATATGAGCTCAGTGTGAGTTCGAAACGTAACAAACGACAAAGTTACAAAACAGAATTTCAATTAGCAGTTCAATAGCGAAGCGTACTTATAAAGCTATTACAAATCCGAAATGTAACACGAAACCAACATCCCAACCATACATATCAAATAATGCACATCATATAATTGTGAACATATCTTTCAAACAAACAGATGTTCGCACAACCAGAAGTATGTACTGATGCAAAATGGATAAAAAACAAACCCACCCCACCAATTGAATACCACTCCAATCCCTATTCATACCACGAATGAGCTAAAGGTAGCCCAACCAACCATGCACAACACATAGGACCTTGAAAATCCCATCCAACCTTACACACCACATATGTGAAACTAAGCCACGAAAATGACAATATGTAGTTGAGCTGACATATGTATGATACTGTACAGTAAACCGCTGTACAGATGTAATGTAGTTGAAACTACCGAATCAGATCGGACTTCCTTCTCTTCACAATCAATCTCAAAAAATTTATGCAAATGCATGTATGCAAACAAACTTATAGAAACAACGTACAGACAGTCAAATAGAATCAGAGTTGCACACATCCAATCGACCAGGTTCAGAATCAGATATCACGATACATAATTACTAGGCAACATCACATTAACAAATCATTAAACTAGTGAAACGATTACATATAACACATGTGTCCAAGCCAAAATAGAGTCTCGACTATCCTTACTAAGGCCTAGCCAAGGGTCGGAACACATAGACTCATGATCAGGTTAAAAATTTGACATAGAACAATTATTTGCGTAGCAGGACCATACGACCGTGTGCCTCGATAGTGTGGAAGTGCCTAGGCCATGTGGGGGGTATACACGCCCATGTGAAGGAGGCACACGCCCGTGCGAAGAAGCACACGCCCATGTGAAAGGAGGCACACGGCCTTGTGACTATGACACACGCCCGTGTGACCCAGGAACATGGCCCGGTGGACAACCCGTGTAACTCTTTGTCCATTTTAGCTAAAATAAGGTGCAGGGCAGACACGACCGTGTGGAAGCCTCACACCCCCGTGTGAAAATCGACTAAAAAAATCCTCAAATCAGCCACACGGCCATGTGACACCAAAAATCGCCTAAAAACCATAATCCCCAATTTCACACGGTCGTGTGGATCGCCCGTGCGCAGGACACGCCTGTGTGGCCACCTTGTGGTCACGAAACCACCTTAAAATAGCCTGAAAAACGTGAATTTCGACATCAAATGATCCTTAACCTTTAATAGTTCATAAACACACCATAATTAATCAAATTTTATGCAATTTAACAGTGGTACAACATTACGATCAAGCAATCACCGAAACACACATGAATTTACCAAATTCTACAACAATTCAATTCCAAGTTAAATAGTTTTAGAACACATACCTTAGACGAAAAAATGAGCACCCAAAATCGTTCGACTTGCTCCACCAAGTCGATTTACAAACCTCGATTTTACATACTAATTTATAAAAACCTTAGTTTAAAAATAAAAAGATAACAAAAAGAATTCTATCTAAACCTAATAACGAAACTTATCTCATTTACTTCTGAAAAATCGAATATACATAGAAAAACTCCCTAGACAGACAACAATTAACAGAAGAAGCAAAGAATTCAAAGAAATTGATTTATTTTAGGGAAGAAAGAAGAAAGTAAAAAAAATAATAATAAGAAGGTTTACAGAAAACTAAAAAATAGGGGGCGTGCATTAGTTGAGTTTTTGTTTTTTCATCCAAAATAAAATAAGTAAAAGTAATAAATTAATATCTCAAACTTAAAACAAATTTAAGATAAAAAGAATTAAATAACCCCTCAAAATACACACATAAGGATTCAAACCCAGAACCCAAAGGTACACCAACACACAACCAACCATCAGACCAACAAGCCCGTTCTGACACTAAAATGCGAAAATCAACTCAATTGTTCGACCTAGCCACTGGCCCCAATTACAAATCTTAAGACTTCTAACCCCAAAATTTGAGGTGTTACAGATTATTTATGTTTATTCAGTAAGCTCTATTGTTTTAATCAACAAACTTACTAAGCTATATGAAAGCTTACTTGTGTTATTGTTTGCTTCTTTATAGATTACATTTTGTAGATGGGAGATCAGATCAACTCGAAGAATCATACTATCCTGAGGAACACTAAGTAGATTTTGTAAACAATTTGGCTTATATGGCATGTAACAAGCAAATGATTATGTTATAATGTTCATAGCTAAGTGTGGTGTCTTGGTATGTTGATGTTGTTGAATGGTAGGCTTGGATGTATGATATTAGGTGTTTGATGTTTGAATGTGGATATTAATTGGTATGCTTACTAAAGGTTACACCAAACTTGTGTGAATAGTTGTGGAATGGTATGTGCCATTTTAGCTTGGTATAAAATGGTTGAATTGGCTTGTTATGTATATGTTGGATCTTGTAAATGATATTTAGGTTAACGTTAGATGTGAGCATTATAAAGTGTCATTATAATGCTTACTAGAAATTGATCTTAAGTGGATGAATGTGGTATGTTTTGGATGCTTTCAGTGTGTTTTAAGGTGTTACTAAGTTGTGGTATGGGTTGGTTTGGGTACTTATGCAATTGGTTGAGGGTTAAGCATGATTTTGGTTAATTTTGGGCACACATGGTCTGGGACATGGGTTGTCACACAGCCGTGTGATGCACATGGGCAGCCCCTACGGGCAAGTGCCCTGAGCGTGTTAGGAGCAGGGTTCACACGAGCTAGCACACGGGTTGAGACAAGGGCGTGTGAGCCAAGTCATTGAGGTACATGGGTAGCCACACGAGTGAACACATGGGTGTGTGGAAGACCACACAGCCATGTGACCCCATGTAGATGAAAATTTCCAGTTTTGTCTAAAATTTTTTAATTTGTTTCGCTTTAGTCCCTGATTGTTCGTAAGCTATTTTTAGGGCCTCGGGGGCCTGACTCATGGCCCGTAAATGTATGTATTACTCATTTAGATTTTTTAACAATATTAAAAGAATTTATTTAATATCTGAATGTTAATTAATGTGAGTAGTTCTGATAAGTATTGTAACACCTGTAACCCTATTTTCGGCAACAGAAACAGGATATGGGTGTTACAACCTTAGTGATATCAAACTTTACCAAAATCAGAGTGTGAATAAGCCAAATAAACTTTATTTTTGTAAAAAATAAACTTAAAATTCGTAAACTGAAATAACTAAAAATGTGTCTATAACATAAAAGCATTTAAAAGTTCAAAGTCCCACTAAAACCAAATATCAGTAAATTACATTAAATCTATACGAACAATGTGCTCATGAAAAACCTTGGGTGGTAGTCTCTTAGTAAGCGGATCCACAATCATGGAGTTTGTCTCAATATGCTTTATAGACACATGATCACTCTGAACTCTTACTTAAACAACCAAGAATTGTGCTCTTGTTGTTATTGGAATAAAGGATTGTAATTTATTGTCATAATTTTCACCTTAATGACAAAATTTTATATCTATATACAATTAAATACAGAATCTGCATACTTGACCATCTCTAACTAATCAGGCCTTCGACATGTGAGCACGTAATGTTTTGTTTTCTGAAGATAATGTATGAATCGTTTGGTTGCTTTCTAATGACCCATACCTAAATTGCTCAAATATTTGCACAACATCCCAACAGTGTACACAATCTTCGAATATGTACAACCTGAACATACATTAGACTTTTCATTGCTAAAATGTAAGGAATATTATACATTAGACTCCCACTAATTTTGTGATATATACAATCATTAACCAAAGCCATATTGAAACCAAATGAGATAATCACTTGGTAAATATTATAATACCACGTGATCCCACATGCAAGGTTTCATTATATGATGTAACTATTTCTAGCAAATAAATGTTCTCATAAGTATTTAAATAAACAGTGCCAACAACATTCGAATTTAAAGATAAACTAAATTGATTGTTTCCAAATGAACAACAATATCCAAATTTGTTCAACAAAGAAACATAAACTAAATTCCGTCTAAAAGACGGTACAACAAAAGTGTCTTTTAAATCCAAATAAAAACAAACAGTTCCTAATAACAACCTAAATTGCCCACTTGCTCCCACTTCCACCAATTTTCTATTGCCCACGAAGATGTGTCTTTCACCATCACTTGGCTTTTGGTAGTTCAGACAACCTTGCATAGAAACACTTATGTGAATAGTAGCACCAAAATTTATCCATTAGTGTTTCTAGGTATTGAAGTTAAATTAACTTAAGAACAAACCAAAGTAAGAATTATATCTTTCTTTGTACACTAGGCGTGATATTTGACACATTCTTTCTTCACGTGTCCAGACTTATTACAAAAGAAACAACTTTCTGTAACTTGTTGTTGTTTCTTTTGAGTTGAACCCTTAATAGCTTCATTCTGATATTTTCTTTTCTTGCCTTTGTCTTTAGAGGTATTGGTCAAATGAGCACTTTCAGACTTATCATGATTCAACCTTTCTTACTCTTTCACACAATGAGAAATGAGCTCATTTAGAGTCCATTTATCCTTTTGAAAGTTGTAACTAATTTTAAATTGGTTAAGCTGTGCAGAAAGTGATACCAAAACCATAAGAATAAGCAATTCCTCAGAAATCTCGATCTTAAGTGCCTTAAGTCTTAAAGCAACATGGAACATCTCCATAATGTACTCCCTCACGTTTCCTTGACCCTTATACTTCATAGACATCAAAGAAGTCAGAAGTGATGTCATCTCAACCTTATCATTTTTGGCAAAACATTTTCAATTTCGTCAAAGAAACACTTGGCCTGGGTAATCTCTTCAGATTCTGTGCCTATAAAGGTTTCTGGAATGCTGTGCTTCATGATCATTAGACTCATGCAGTTTGAACGATCCCACCTCTCAAAATCTCTTTTAGCATCAAGGGTGTTTGCCGCAGTGAAAGGTACATGTTCTTCACTTAGTGTAAGTTCTATGTCCATACACCAAACACTATAAGTAAGTGTCTTTTTGATTCCTTGAAATTAGTCTCATTAAGCATGAGTATAAAAAATATAATAGCTGATATTATGGCAGTAAAAGATGAACTAGCTGAATATAGAAAAAAATAGACAAAAAAAACAAGTTCACGTTAATATTCATAAGTAAACGATAAATTCAAAATAGTGGCTAATCCCATCTCAAGATACCAAACACAATATTAATATCAAGTCTTTGGACAGTAATATTAACAATAAGCGATACTCTTGTGTAGCAATCAAACCTTGACAATAAATTATGTCAAACAATGAATCAATCTTTGGACTAACTTATTGCTCACATAAAGTACCTTGTAATTGTCACACATTAATCACCATAAATACCGTTGAAATTCTGTCAAATATTAACTTACCTTTGGGTCAATTAATAAATGCATGAATTACAAAAACATATAATCATCTTGATATTTTAAAGGGATAAATATCAAAATTGTACATGAACTTTGATAGAATTTGCAATGTTATACATCAACTTTAATTTGGTGCATTTGTACACATCAAACTTTAATTTTGGTTCAATTTTTACATTTCACTAACTCATTATCTATGTGGCACATTTATTGCTTAAGTCATTTGTAAATTATTCACATGACATTTTATTAGATTAGAAAACAAACAAGAAAATTTAAATTATTTCCACCTATATTTAAAAAAAAAGATTTCTTGGGGAAAATAAGAAAAACCTTTTCCTAAGATTTGTTTTTTCTTTTAATCTAAGTGGAAAGAATTTAAATTGGTTTGTTTATTTTTTAACCTTATAAAATACCATGTCAGCAATTTTCACATAACTTAAAGGTAAATTGTACGACATAGATAATGAGGTTAGTAAAAAATGAGAAAATTGAACAAAAATTGAAGTTTGATGTAAACAAATGCACCGAGTTAATGTTAATGTATAATATTGCAAATTGTATCAAAGTTCATGTATAATTTTGGTATTTATCCCTATTTTAAATAAACTAATCGACACAAAAGAGGTCACTTTGATGGCATTTTGTTTCAACTAATATATTTAAAATATTAGACATCCTTAATTAAAACCCAAAGTCAAAATCTTAATTTATTTGTTTCAAGATATTTTTATTAATATCATCTTTCAATCAAATTAAAAGAGAATAGTATATATATATATATGTATATATATTTATCCCAAAACAACATACAATGATTTTTGCAAGTATAATAATAGTTGAATAAATCAAAATAACCTCACATAAGACTTCAAATTTAAACCAAAATAAATTGAATAAAGGAAAACTCCATCTCAAGATATCGGACCCTCCATTAATATTTCATCTTTGGACAAAATATTAACTTGTAAGTGATATCTTGTTGTAGTAATCAAACATTGACAATAAAAACATGTCGAACAATAAATTTTCCTTTGGGTCGATTTATTACTTACATGTAAAACCAAATAATCATCGCATGTTTATAACCACAGTTGCACATGTAATTTTGTTAAATATTAACCTTCCTTTGGGTTAATCAATATTAACATAACTTAAGTTATATGCATACAATCCTTTATATTTTAAAATAAAATATTTTTTTTACAACATAGGCCACTTTAACAACATATTGTTTCAACTAAGTTATTTTAAAAAATATATAAACATATCAATATTCAAATTTAATATTTCCATAACAGTCAAAAGTCAAAACTAAAATTTTTGATCGCACTACGATTTCCAAAATAACCCAAAATAAGGTTATCTTAATGCCACCATCAGAACCGAAAACATTAATTTTGATTGATTTTATATATAATAAAAATAAAAGGCTATACAACCGAAACTCTTTTACATTAAATTTTAAAACCCTTAATTTAGATATCTCAAAAAAATTATAATAGTTGACATATCTCAAAATTCATATAATAAACCATATCATCATAATTTAACCGGATTCCAAAACCTAATATATAGTAATGGAAACTATTCAATAATAAATGAATAAAACAAATACTAATAACCGATTCCAGATTCATAAAACTATTCAATAATAAATTATCTCTTTAAAACATTATTCAACGAAACTGGCAGCAATAGACAAATTATCAACATTGAAAACTGGACTTTTAAGGACCCGGTTAGAAACATCCAAAGCAATGAATGACTTTACTTGCAATTATCCCACAAACAAATGGCCAATGAATTCCCCACGAGAAATGGCAGGTTTGATTCTTGGCACATGGATATTAACATAACATTAAGCATTACTATTTTCCATAATTTCAAGTGTTGGGCAAAAGAATTTAGTAGCATCAAAATAGAATAAACAAAAATAGAGAAATATACAAATATACGGACAACCAAAGATCATGGGTTAAGGATGTTTCGGGATTGAGCTTCACGAATCAAGCTTGAAACCTCAACTATTTTATTTTTGCTTCTAAATTGATCAACTAATTGGATTATAAGGCAATCGACAATGTATAGGGGATGACGTTCAGTACTCATTAGCAATAAAAAAACAAAGCACAAATAATTTAAGCACAAATAATTTAATTTTTAAGAATTACATAATTATTCCAAACCCTAAAACTTTTAATATAAATTCAAAAGATTTAATGTGTATAATCAAATCCACAAAATCGGAAAATGAATTAATCCAAAAAGAAATAAGAAATTCATTCTCAATGATTAACAAGGAAAAACAAGATCTAATACAAAACTTTATTAACCAGGATTTGTCATGTCAGATCATCAAGAGTAAATCAATAATAAAACTAAATACGAAAGCGTACTTGAATTCATCGATTTCTTAAAATCTTCGGATCTTATGGTTTTGATCTTCCAAATTAGTACACAAGTAATTTAGAGAATGTGCCTCTCTCTTTCTAAAGACGAGATATTAGAAAAGTTATGCATGTGTAATTTGAGGACTATAACCCTAATTTCTAATCAACCCATCATCAATTAGAAATTAGTTACTAAAGTATCTACACATATTTGGTCCATACTTTATTTAATAACTAAAACCCAATAAACCGTAACTAAATTAGATCACTTTTAATTTGGACTAACCTTTTATGATAGCAAATAATATGTAATTACTTTTATTATATATATGATGTTCATATTTTCCAACATTGTGAACAACTTTCGCAAATTTAGGTGCTTACTCCTATGTCTTGATTGTTGTTGTTGATTTTTCATTAATGGCTGTCTAATTTCTTCTTTTCCATAAAATCCATAATGTAGCAATAAACAACATATCACATGGCAATTGAATGTTCACTACACTAGCTTGCCTACAATTGCTTATCAGCCAAGCTTTGAAAGGCATTGAAAGAAAATCATGTTGTTTGTTGTTTGTTCAAAGGCCCAACCAAATCTCCCTAGCTACCAAACAACTAAAAATATGTTCTATAGATTCCTCTATATGCCTACACAATGAACAATTAATGAACAATTAGCATGAAAAGTTATGTTTTTTTTTCATACGAACATGGTTGGTATTCAAGCAATCTAAGAAGGTGAGCCAAATGAAAAAGTGGATACACTTAGGGCATTTAAGATGCCAAACCTAGCCAACCTTCATATCAAAATTGAAATGTGTCTCTTTAGTGACACATATTATAAGCCGAACCCACTAAAAAGTGACCCATACTTTCATAACCCCAATAGCATTTGTCTTGAAATGCTCCTTGCTCAATAGTGGTAACCAGTATTGCCGCCACGTAACGCCCCAAATTTTCGGTACAACATTAGTACTATTCTAAGTTTATATTTAGTGAAATTCTATAAAATTCAGAAATGAGTCAGACAAAGGGAATTCATAATGTAACACCCTATACCCGGCCTAGTCGCCAAGCCTGAATATAGGATGCCACACCATCGTCTCATGTCATATCCAACAAGTAAAAGTTCATTCTAAACGAAGCGTCTTCCATTTTAGTATTCGTATAGGTTTTAAGTCAATTATACTTGTTAGTTATCAATGTTTCATGCTAACCACACATGAAATATTCTTATAATAGAAATTAAACATGTATAAGGTCCATTTAACAAAATTTCTCAAAAATGATACGTAGGGGTCAATACTAAAGGAGTGGAATCGATATTTTCTTTAAGTGGTATCGATACCACATGAAAAATCGATACCAAACTTGCATTTTGTTTCTCACCAAAATTCCCAAACGTCGAAAACTATCGGTACTTTTCGCAAGTTATCGATAAATTTTACCTGAGTATCGACACTCGGGCTAAGGTATCGATACCAATTCTATATTCTGACTCCCTGCACTTTCGAAGTTACAGAGGTATCGTTTTTCTAAAACCAAATATTGATACTTTTGCTCTAGACTATAGAATCTCAACATACATCAACATTAAAACCATTCAAACTTAATCCTAAACAACATGCTTCATTCACCTAGTTAAAGAAACATCAAAATATCTGAAATAGCAGTCCCGATATCATGTTCAAGTCCACAAACTTCCAAACATAAATAACATGCAACCAACCCAAAAATTGACCTAGCATAACCAATATAAAATCTACCACATTGGCCTATCACATTGCCTTTATTCCCTAAACATAAGTAAGCATATAACACCTACTAATAGAAGTTAAATAATCGGCTTGGATTACTCCCTTGAAGGCCACACTGCTCACACAAGCACTAATTATCTGCAATGGTTAAAAAGGAGTAGGTGAGGTTAACAAGCTCAATGAATGCTCAGAATAACCACTACGTAAACAAGTCATTATGCATCAATAAAGCAGGCATGCAACATAGTCATAATATCTTCTACTCCTATGTCATATTTTATGCATTTAATCATCTTTCATGAATATTTACGTATTAATTACGTGAATACTTAAGCATATATTTCAGCATATATCAATAACATTTAATCACATTCAGTCACTTTTTTTATGATAATTTGTCTCTTGAGATTATGAAACATAAAGTGGACTCTATCACCACACATCGGATACACGAAACATACTCTCATATTCACTTTCACAATGGTCATCACAAGCTTATAGCATATATCTTAGCATCTCATATATGTTCATGATTCCACAAATTCACAAGTAAACATATTTCACATTTAATCATAGGTGTGAGAACACTTACACTCGAAATTTAGAGTAGGGGTTTAGGGTACCTCTAAATTCCCAATCACACAATGAATCATCTACGAGTAGCGATCCTAAAACACTTACCAGAAATATGCTTTCGCCGAAAAGCTAAAAGCTTAGACAAGTTTTTCTTTGCCTTTGTCTCTACTCATTGAAGGTCTTATAGACTCCGACACTTCAACAAGACAAACCACACAGGCACACAATCAACAATCGGTCATCAACTCACCTTAAACAATAAAAAACAATAGCCTAAGCTACGTCCATTTTTAACCAAAATCTTCGACATGAAAAACTTTAAATTCAAATATCTTAGCCTACACTTAATCATTTTGCACAAAACAAATTCCGTTCATCTACATAATCATCTACGACTAATTCCTAACCTTTAAACTACACAAAACTACATGTTTTAAGGTATCGACATTTTTCAACAAGTTTTGGCCATTATGACGAAAATTCATTAAAACTCGTGAATTCCTTAACGGAACTTCAAAGTAACTTTAGAAAACTTCTAATTATATTAAAAAAAGTTTAAAAATACTTTAAAACCAAGTTTTAATCCATAAACTCGAAATCCATAGTTAACGACCAAAATTTCAGCTTTTATCTAAAACATGCATTTTAAGGGCTAGAAATTTGATTTAAAAGTCTAGATAATATTTAAAACTAATAGGAAGATGATTGGTTACCTTGGATGCAAGAAAAATGAACTTTGGAAAAATTTTGGAAAATTCACTCTTGAAAAATATGATGAAATTAATTAACTTTTTAGGTATTTTCTTGGTTTCAATGGAGATTTATAGATCAAGAGAAGTTGGAAATCAAGAGGGATTAGGAATTAGAAGTGAAAATCAATTGGGAGAGAATAGGAGACCAATGGATGTCATAAGTATGGAGAATGAAGAAACTAACGTGAAACCAAATTAGAAAAAAAAAGGGTTTTTAGGTTGAAATTTAAAATTTGGTCAAATTACTTCATAAAAACTCTCAACTTTGACTTTTTTGCAAATCAGTCCTATTTCTAAAATTAAAGATATTTAAAACTCATTTTCAGAAATTGGTTTAATATCCTAATAGCCTTTGTTGAAAACATTATCGGTTACCAAACTTACGAAATTCCGAGCACATATAGGCTAAAATTTTGGGGTGTGACAATTCTCCCCCTCTAGAAAGGATTTCGTCCTCGAAATTCCCTTCTAACACGTCACTTGATTAATCACAAATATGCTATTTCTTCTTTTGACCTAACTACCACACTTTCGTTGCGCACTCTGAGTCTTATTCTTTATAACTTCCTACTACTTTTCTTAATGATTTTATTCACTACCACAAACTATTCTACGGTAATTTGACTAACAATTTCCTTTATTCACTACGACACTTTCATCTATAAAATTTGTAACCATTTTTCCTATATCAATAGTCTCTATCGGAATTCTCTACTTATTAGTTATGTTACCTAAAATTTACAAAGGCATAGTACCTAAGTCTACTAACAAGAATAAAGAAATTGATCACAAGACAAAAATAACAGCAATTTCAACGTTCAAATCTTGATCCTGGGGTTCCTTAATGGAATAAACCCAAGTTGAACCTCCAGAATCAACCTGAGTAGCTACAGTATGAGCAACAATTTACTGCCCAAACGATCTCCCATTACCTTTACCACGACCACGACCCCTGGTAGATGTAGAAACAGGTGCCGAACTCTGAGTCTGTGAAACCTTATCTCTATTCAGACAATCCCTCAGAAAATGTTCTTTCGAACCACACTTATAACAACCACCTATCAACTTACGACACTCTCCAAGATTAAAGTAAATTTTTAAAAATATAAGGATTAAAATGCAATTTGGTCAAATTGAGAAAATATGAGGTATTAATGATTAATTAAAATGAGAATGACTTGGAACATGAATTAGTACGACAAAAATAACTTTTGGATTAAATAGGAAAATATTAGAAATTTCAAGGACTAAATCACAATTTATCCATTTTTACCATGGAAAAGGCATAAGTGTAAATTTTTCCACCCATGGACACATATTAGAGAGATAATATTATCTATGAAGTTTCATTTGACATGCCAAATTTGTTATGAAGTGTAATAATGGGTAGAAAAGGACTAAAGTGTAAAATTTTCCTATAAGGGCATTTTGGTCATTTCATATGAAATTTACGTTGGAAATATTATTTTGTTGAGATATTATGTGATTAAGATTAATTTAAACCATTTGATTAGATTTGAATTGAGGATTAAATGTGGACCACATACTTGACTTTTTTATTTGGACCTAATTTTTAATTGGTGGATAGGAGAAAAGTTGAGACTTTTATAACAACCCAAAAATTTCGGCTACCTACCCAAACTTGAAGACCTACCTGAAATTTTGGAGGGTTTTGAAAAAGATATTAAACCTAAAAAAATCTTAGGCAAAAAAATTAGGTCCGTTTAAAATATAGGTCGAGCTCAAGCTTGAACATTTAATGCTCAAGCCCGACTCGATCTTTTTCTTTTAAATTTGTAAAGTTTTATATTATTTTATAATAGTATATAATGTTAGAATACTACTATAATATAAATATTAAAAATATGTTAAGATCACTAAATATAAAATTTTAATTAAAAATATAAAACAATTAAATATTAAATTAAAAATTATATACATTTTTTAATTTTTTTAAAAATAAAATGGGCTTGGTTTAGCCATTTACAAATATAGATAAACTTAGACAAAATTTTAAGCCCATATTTCAGGACGGGCCAGACTTGGGCAATCATAAAGGGTGTTAATATTATGCCTAGGCCCGACTTGAATTCGACTCTGTCTAACCCATGGACACCTCTAAATCAACCAATGTATCAAAATATGAATTAACATATATTGCGAGTATTGGCAATATATTGCGAGTATTGACAAAGAAAAGGAACACCCCTAAAGTGTGTTAATATATTGCGAGTATTAGCAAGCGATAGCCAACCAGTGGATTTGAGGAATCCGCCAAAAAAAAGAAAGAAAACAAGAAAGAGAGAAGAAAAGAAAAGGAAAAAATGTACTAGAATTGGGAAAAGTCTGCCTAACGGTAAATAAGGACGTCAGTAGGGCATATGGTGAAAACCCAACTAAGATCTGTAGGGGGAATGATATGTTGTTAATGCCTTGGATATAAGCAATGGAATGGGATTTACCCGTAGATCGCAAATAAGGATCCGCCATTAAGAACTGCCAAGTGGTGTTAAAAAAAGCTTTCATGTTAAGGGAAGACCTTGGAAGGTTATTGGGAGATACACTCCTGATATAAGGTTAGTTGAACTGTGGTTTGTGCGGGGAGGGTTAATCATTTGTACTCCGGATCAACTAATCGAAAAAGAGGTGTTAGTTAGAACCTATTAGAAGAAAGAGGTACAAAGAATGAATAATCGAGTGATATATATGTCTATCAAGACTATTTCTTTTTAAGGGGACACTATTGAGAAGTACTAGCTAAAGGGCTAGTTCCGTAAGGAACCATCTTATGAGAGAAATAGTAAACTCAAAGGGTCACTCGGATAACAGTCGGTCGAATACTGTCGACCAAAGCAGACCACAACAGATGGACATGTGTCTTAAAAACAAGGTATCACTGTTAGGGCGATCACCAGGAAGTAACCTAAATAACATTGCAACCCGAATGTAGGGTGAAATGAGATCTAGTCCACTAGAGTGGCGTGAGTCTTCATTAGCTACACCCACTGGCAGAGTGTCAGAAAGCCCTTTGGGACTGAAGTAAGAAAATAGAGTTCGCCAAGGACTAATCAGGTTTATTATAATCACCAAGGAAGGCAAAATAAAAAGGGTTATTAGGGTGGTAGACAAGACAACTACCTTATAAGTCTAAGGTGGAAAAGAGAATCTATATTGGTAACTGACCACCCAACTATGTGACTAAGGATTTAAAAATTATGATTAGAAGGATGTCCAGGAAGGGAGATGGATGAAGGAAATAATGCACGTAAGGAAGGGACAGGGTCCGCAGTTATGGCAAGACATCTGAGAAATTACCAAAACTTGTCGAAAGGTTATAGAGTCAGCCCAGGGAAGATCGTTTAAACGACCTATCTGCCTATAGTTAAGTTTGAGGAATGAAACACAGACCATCGACTCAAATTGAGAGGAATCATCCCAAAACAATCAGGGAGTTAAATGTGTTTAGATTTTCTTTTTATTACCCTCACAAGTGTGGGGCTATTTTGCGAAGAATAGTAAAAAAACTCACTAAGTTCTTTTGAACTTACATAATCTAGTTTATGTATGCAGGACTCATTGGATGAGTAAGGATCTTGAGGAGCGGCCCAATGAGACCGAGATATATCAAGGAGCAATCATTAGTTTAGTGTCATACACATGGGAAGGGGGTTCCATTAGAGGCTTTGCCTAACGGCTGAATATAATGTAGTCTAACAATTCCCTTATAGATTGAAATTAAAGATAGTAAGTTTTATTTTAGGGTTTCTATTGTAAGAGATATTTATTATCCAATAAAGTCTGTATTGAAATTATTAAGATTAAAATTGGGTATTTAGTCCAAACTGGCCCAATTGCGGCACTCTACACCTGGATTCGGCGATCAGATCGAGCGAGGGTGTTACATCTTACTAAGGCCCATAACTTGCTCGACCATTTTTTCCCGTTCAATGAAGGAAAATAAATTATTTTATACGAGACCAATTAAACTTTAAGCTTACCACACAATTCCTAAAGGAATCACTTACAACTTTCCTCTTCTGTCGGCACTAATTCTAGAATGTATTTGCTGAGCCGCAAAAATTCATGCTCATAATCGACTACTGACATATCACCCTATCTCAACAACATAAACTTCTGCTTTTGATCTTCAAGATATAATTCGCCGATGTACTTTTTATAAATTCAAACTGAAACCAAATCCCAATTAATTCAATCAGCTGGTACATGACCATTGATATACTTTCTGTTTTAAGAGGGCAATTGCGCACGTGACACATTTGTATAGAGAACACCCGAGTTGTTGCAATACCCAATCCATTGATTCAAGCCAAACTTTAACTAACGAGGGATCAACACCTTTCAATCTTTTAAACTCAATGGCACCATGCTTTCGTAATTATTTTATTGGAGCTTGCTGGACTGTAGACACTGGTGTAACCTATGGAGCAACTCCCACCACTTACTGAAGAGCTTCCGCTATAACATAGAGCATATTTTCATCTCTCCAGCTTTCTCATCAAGGACTAGCAACTCTATTTTGTTAAGCACCAGCTAGGTCAATGCCAGGTGCCTCTACCCCGATCCTGTTCTCACTCTTAACGGAGTGACCATTGCTATATATATCATCACCAATATCATTTATTGATTCTCTGACATCTTTAGCAATAAAAAAATAAATTTTATAATCAACATCCAAATCTCGACTCAGACTCGACTTGACCTTGAAATGTACCTCTAGACTCAATTTTGAGCTCAATTTAACTTGAGAATCAACTAAACCTAGAGATTTGATAACATTGAATGTAACACATCATACCATAAAACAAGTTTAAAACCATTGCATACATTCAAACCTAATACAATTTGTAATCAAATCTCATATAGTTCCATACCAAATACTTTCATTACCATAATAACTTTTTGCATGCCAAATCACTAGTGTGTACTCAAACTTACCATTTCTCATTCATTTCACAATAACTTAACCAATTCATATTATCATGTATAGGTACATACATTTATTCATTACCATTACTAACGTATAAACACATATGTTCCATTTCACATCAAGATTTCAACCATTTTCAAGCTTATTGGCTTATAATTACTCACTTGACCCCCAAGGCTTGTTTTTAACTCATTTTGCATAACCTTTTGCATGCTGACATATACCATGTATAAATTGTATTCCATTTCATATACCATATAGTCAAATAATGTTTTATGACCCTATTAACTAGACACGGGCTTAGGACAGATATGCGGATCCGTTACCCGGGTTGCTCGGCAACAATGACGCTGAACATGTACATACTCCCACCCTGGATTGTCTAGTAATGATGATTTTCAAAATTTGATTATTCTATCACCCCGAGTTGCCTGACAATGATGCCTTTACATGTAAAATCTACCATCCCAGTTTACCCAATAACAATGGTTTTCAATCAATATCCTGACGCTATGACATGTCAATTATATCCGATCTTGTCCAAATAACTAAAAGGGAAATCAAATTTCCAATTTCAATATATAGTTTGTTTCATGATTCATCACTTTCTATTCATCATATCATATAGCATACCTCAATACAAATTCACTCCAATTATCATATCTAAACTAATTCATACAATTTATATTCTATTCAATTTAGCCTTATCTTGATATTCCATCTCAGTCCTAACGGTCCACTTCAAATAATCATTGTTAACTCACTTCAATGTCATATCATGCAATACACCATAAATATGCAACAATTAAATTGATCTTGAATCATAGAAATACAAACCAAAAACTCGCATCACTCGTCGTCGACTCTTGCCTTTCTTGTCCCTCTCGGTGGCTTGACGTCGCCTTTAGCTACGAATAATAATTCAACAATTATACAATGTAGGTGTTTGGTAAACAGAGTTTGGGCCTTTTTTAGCTAATTTGGACATAAATGGAGGATTGGATAGTCAAACCCTCTAATTGTAATGTTTGGTGAATGGAGGTTTGTAAAAGCTTGTTGAGCTAAAACCTCCAAAACAAAACAAAAACGCTGGGATGGATAGCTTTTTTCAACACCTGATTAGGAATGAGATATGTGGAATGACATATCTGGCCATACTTGCTAAAAAATTACTCCCTTTGCTACATGTTCTCAAACTTAATAGGGGTGTTAAGATATTAGTAGCCTCTATTCTCCCATTTTCACTTTCACCTCCAAAGTCCAAAGTACATCTCAAAAAAAAAAACTCCACCGTGAGTCTACAAAAATCAACATTACCGCGAGAAAATTTTAATTGAGCACATTCATCCTTAAGAAGTTGTATTGAGAGGGGGTTTGGCATTTTAAAGGCGCGATAGAAGATTTTAGCGAAAATGTTAATATATCCGTCTCAAGATCAAAATAGAATAATTGTAATGCATTTGCATTACATAACTACGTCAGATTAAGTAAAGTTCGTGACCCAACATTTAGAGTCATAGATGCAAATCCGAATTTTATTTCTCCTGAAGCATTTTTGGATGTCGAATGCATTTCCACTCAAGAAGTTGAGCGTATGAGTACTAATGAAATGGCAAAAGTTTATTATGACATCACTACTAGTTTGATGGCAGTTAGACGACAGCGTCGTGTTTCTTAAATATTTGTTTTTACTTATTTGGATATATATCTATTTCTTGAATATTTGTATACTCTTAATTTATTTTCAATTTACTTGTATAAAATGATTTCTTATGCAACTTTATATTAATTGAAATATGTTACTTTCCATAATGAATGTTTTAATTCTTTGGTAATAGTGTTTATTTCAATAATTTCACCCAATAAAAACTAAAGTACTATAAACAAATAAATACTTAACAATAAAATGTATCATGTCCTTATTTATCATTTTACATATATCAGCTTTTAACTATCAATTAAGTTTTACTAAACAATTTTAAATAAACAGATAATAAAATCAGTTGGTCAAACCGATCACTACAATCAACTATCAACTATCAACTATCAACCAATTGCTAAACAGAGCTAATATCAAATTTCATCCAAACCATGTTCAAATACAAAGCTAAACATATTTTAAAATTTATTCAATTTAACCCTTAAACCCTGAACAAGCATAACTTTCAATTTAAATTTCAATCTAAAGCTTCGAATTAAAATTCAATTTCACATTTACACATCAAAGACCTACTTTCTATTCCTATTGAAATTTCATAACAACTTTACATTTTATTTAGACTGGTCCCTAGTGTATGAAACCAATAATTAAGCACAATTCTGACTAAATTATCTAATTCCAAGAGTCAGCATCGCAAGAACAGAAAAAAAATAACGAAATCACTCGCACGAAAACATTCATGTATACCGTCTGATGTGACGCTTAAAAAAGTCGAAACATTACCACAATTTGCCAACCCTGTACATTCAAGACATTACCCTTTTTAATGGGGAGAAAACACATGTGCCACCCACAAACTCTTCCTTAACAATTGCCATGAATAAAACAAACATTGTTACAGCACATCTTCCTCTTCGTCTTCCAACTGGTACTTGCTGAAGTGATTTACCCTGAACCTCCATTCTCCTTTGATGGGATCATAGGAGAGAAAGTCTGCTCCTTGGTCCTCAGCCTTCTTCTTAAGCATCTCCTTATATTTCTCCACTTTTGGCCCTTCTGTATACTGCTCTCTGGTCCTTTTGTCGAAGCACTTGATGTTGAGAAGCGTTACTTCTGCAGGTTTATTAAGACCTTGTCCAACAGGAGGTTTCTTGCTGTCATCCATGTAAACAATTACCTCACGGTTGTTGAACTGGACAAGGGACTCTAGATCAAGGCATCTCACATGTGTCTCACCCAGGAACTTTATGCTTCCATAACCATGCCGCCCAACCACAAAGTCCTTGACACGGCGACAGTACCCTGGTTCAGCCCTTTCCTTTGCTGCCAGTTCTTGGATTCGGGGTTCTGTATAGTAATCAGAACGCCTGAGCTTTGGCATTAGAGCCTCAACGTCAGCCCCGTGCTCATACACAATAGCAGCCTCACCAGCCCTGTGGCCACTGAGTGTCCTGAACGAATCCTCTTTCTGTACAGAATGATCATCATGGACTCCATTAGCTTTCTGGTTATGATGAATCTGCTCCTTCACAAGGCCATTTTCAGCTGGATTTTCTACAATGATCATACCAATCAGAAGAAATTAAAATTAGTAAAGATGCTAGCAAACTGATTTGCTAATCAGAATAGAACACTCATCATCTTTATGACAAAGAGAATCGCTGTGGCATAAAGGAAAAGGCTTATTTTAATGCTTTGTTTTGTCCCATATGTACATTAGAAACTCCATTGGAGTTGACAACAGGCTAACTGTGTTTTTTGATGACCGTCTTGCAAGGAAGTTAGAGAACAAGCAGAGAATGTGTTATAACCCATGCAATTTTGACATCATTAAACATTAAATCAAAGAAACATTATGGGCGACATAAAATTAATATGACACGACAGTGAATTGGCGAGTAAATTTCATGAAAGAGATGCTACTTACTATCTTTATCCTCAGCATTGGAGCCATCATCAGAAATTTTGCCTAAATGAAAAGGATGCTCCAAAAAGTCAGCCATGAGCAGTCAAAAATCATTGTAGTTGAATAAAAAAGAGAGCACAAATTCACACATCTGAAAACAAAATCAGAGCATTTCTTTAATGCAATAAGATCTGGTCTCTAGACTTTGAGTGTGAGTATCGAACCCAAGTATGTAACCGACGACAGTACTTTAAATTTTCAAAATTCATCTATGTATTTGAAAGATCCTTGTAGGATCATATCATCATCCCATGTCAATATGTGTCAGAAACAGGTAGCAGATACAGATACATCAAAGAAAATGAAGAGTTGGAGCAACATAGGCAATTAAAATATTGAAATGGCACCAGAAAAGTGACTTTGTACAAGATATGGTATTTCCATTATTTTTCCTAAATGACAATTGGTAGTAATAGGTTAGCACGTTATTTTGAATAAAATTCAGTGTTGTGTGTTTCAGACAAAGAGAACAGAGACACAGACTACATAAACAGAGGGAACAATTACACAAGACAAATACAGCAACTTCCCAAAGATCCAACATCTTTACTAACGACTTGAGTATCAATAGTATTTTGTGACGATAAATGAGAACCTTATATTGTCAAATGATGGTAAATAATACATGGAAAGAATAAACAAAGCCCACCAACAAGTTAATACTTCAAGACTATGAAATTTTATCCATGTCTATAACCTTCAGTTCTAATCTGTAATTCACCACAAAAGGAGAGCATATGAGCTTGAAAGAATCTTACCATTCTCATGCACCAGAGTGGATGCATCCTTCAAAGGCGATACCTTCTCTACAGAAGCTCTTGAAGGCCAATTTTCAGTGGGACGAATAACCAGAGCCCTTGGATTTTCCCTAGGAATAAAAACAGCATCAGCCTTAGGTGTGCTGGGTGTCTCTTCATCGTCATTGAAAAATGGAACCTACATATATTAAACAAACAAAACCAACAAATATTATAACTATAACCTCATATAGTCCACCAATGGAAAAATATTTCAAATTAGAATAGAGTTTACTATTTCCAAGAGAGGCAGCATCCTCACCTTTGGATTGTCGTTATTAGGATGATATTTCCTTGCAGGCAACCTAATCCGTCTTTGTGAAATGTACCGTGAAGTCAACAGGGGCGATATTCTAACAGGAACGGGTTTGTCCGTGACCTGATAAATTGATTACCAGTCAAACAATATTATATTATAATTCTGAATAAATTATTGGCACTCTAGCACAAAGAGGAACAGATAGAGGGACGAGGGGAGAGAGATAACAATCTATAATAAGTATATGAAACTCAAAAACTAAGAGCAACTAAAGCAATGTCAGAGAGTTACAGGCATGCTAGAAATCCCATATTGAACAGATGGTGCAGTCCCAGCCCGACCAATTGACATTTGAGGCATTGCGGGGAGTGTTCCATAGGGATTACTAATAGTCACAGGTTGTACTACAGCAGCATTTTGTGTCACAGACCTGCCAAACATAAGAGGATAAGTAATTAAGCTACAAAATAGAAAATCACAGACTACATGGATGACCATGGAAAGAACTTGTTCAGGCATACTTTTGAATGCAGATATACACAGGTTCTACTAGTAATAGATATGGACATGCTTGTAGGTATGTATAAGGATATTTATAAGTGATAGTGAAAACAGAACCAAAACCCAATGGATATTAAACATACGGTAGGCCAACATTACTCTGACCAAAAATGCCTGATCCACCACCTATAAAGACAGAAAAATCATTATGGTCAGAAGCGTAAAAAAAAAAGTGCTCCCAAAACATTCAATGATAATATTCAAGATAAAACTTTTCTTACTCATTTGTGTCTGACCAAGATTACTAAAGCTGAAAGCTCCAGAAGTCTGAGCTGGCTGGAAAGGTGAAGCAAAAGAGGGCTGCAGCAACAATGGGTCAAACCAATAACTTAAGGCTCAGAAACAGGTAAGAGAGCATGCACATTTATGCAAAGACTCTTGCATAAAACCAGAGAGCATTATAGCAAATTAAAGCCAGAAAAACTCCTAAAATCATAAAAAATTTTGCTCACAATATTTTTTTCATAAAAAATCTGAAACAAATTATAATCAACAAATAGTCATAAGGATATTTAGTCAAATCAACATGACCCCTTGCCTTTAGATATGCAACAGTTATCCGTATGAACATATCAACTATGACTCTTCATTCAATAGAATAACACATATTTGAAGACAAAAAACTACAAGTACTTTGAACTCTCAATTAAATAAAATAAAAGGAAAGTGAACATAATTCTGCATCCCCACAACAGCACGATGAAAATGTACAGAAATAAAGCACTTTGACCAAAGTTGAAGACAACGCAACAAACATTCCAGCTTAACTCTATAACCAAATAACACAAGCAAAGGATCATAAACATGATAAAAAAAGAAGAATGATTGTAAGGATTTCACAAGTGACTTACAGTTGTTGAGCCAAAGGCAGTAGGGTTGCTAGAAGGAGGCAATGACAGAGAGCTCGAAAACATATTCCCACTAAACCCAGTGGAAGGTGTATTGAAAATGCTAGTTGGACCAAAGCTACTAGTATTCTGTCCAAAGGTAGAGCTTGCCTGCCCAATTGCAGGGGTAGAATTGAACAGAGAAGACCCCTGACTGCTGCCAAAATTTAAACCAGTGGCAAATGTGGGTGTTGTTGCTGGAGCTGCACCAGTACCAAATATGGATGGCGATGATGAAAATGAAGGAGATACAGATGAACTAAAAAGAGATGAACCAGTTCCAAATGCAGGAGCTGAAGAACTAAATATTGAAGGTGTTGTTGATGAAGATGAGCCAAAAAGGCTTGATGATGTTGATTGAAAAGGATTTGATGTAGTAGTTGAGGTTGTAAAACTTGCACTATTAAAGGATGGGGGTTTTATACTAAATGGATTAGCACTCGTGCCGGAAAATGGATTTGCAGGTGTTTGACCAATTGTTGAAGAAGAGCCAAAAGGACTTGCAGGTGCAGCTGACACACCAAAGCCAATCCCTCCAGAAGGCTGAGCAGCTGGTTGCGGTCCACCTGATATTTCAAGTTAATATAGCAATCTAGTCAATGTCAATCACAGAAAAGGAGAATGATTAACTTTCAGAGTCCCACAACATTTTGACATAAATACCTTTATCTCCTAACTGATAATCCTCCCATCTCAGCTCCTCATGACTTTTATCTTTGTAAACATGCATTGCTGATATTGACTCCAATTTTGCAGCAGGCTGTGTACCACTCCCACTATCTGCATCAGTTGTAGGTGTATAAGGAGCTACTCTACTGCCTCCACGTTGACCCCCAAATGCAGACTGGCCAAAGGTCGTGCTTCCAAATGCAGGAGAAGAGGATTGGCTTCCTACATAACTCAAAAGAATTTAGCTATTATATATGCGTGTTTATGTGTGCACATATATGCATATTGAACTTGGTACTCAATGTAAAAGACCAATGAAATATACAATTTTTCCTATCAGGATAAGTAATTCCGAAGTTATAATTGATCATGTAAACTTAATAATTACTTACCAAAAGGGGAACTCTGTGCTCCAACTGTAGTCGTCCCAAAAGGACTACTACCAAATGCTGCTGTTGATTGTCCAAAAGCAGGGCTAGACCCAAAGCTGAAGGAAGGAGTAGAAGACGCTCCAAAAGCTGGAGTGCTAGATGTGCCAAAAGCAGGTGTGCTTGATGCTCCAAATGCTGGGGCATTAGACACACCAAATGCAGTTCCAGTGCTCCCAAAAGGACTTCCAGTTGAACCAAAGGCAGGGCTGCTTGTGGAACCAAAGGCTGGGGTACTAGTGGCACCGAAAGCAGGGGTGCTTGTGGCACCGAAAGCAGGGGTGCTTGTGGCACCGAAAGCAGGGGTGCTTGTGGCACCGAAAGCAGGGGTGCTTGTGGCACCAAACGCAGGGGTGCTTGTGGCACCAAACGCAGGGGTGCTTGTGGCACCAAACGCAGGGGTGCTTGTGGCACCAAATGCAGACTGTGTTGAACCAAAGGGTGTGGAGGAACCAAATATTCCACTACCAAATGTAGGTTGTGATTGCTGCCCTGAGCTTCCAAAAGGACTTGATTGAGTGGGAGTAGATCCAAAACCAAATGCTGGCTTCTGACCAAAACCAGAAGGCCCTATAAAAAAAAAGTCATCAGTTAAACACTGAGGACAAGACACCAAGTTCCCAAGAGCTTATGGCTAAAAAGTCAAAAAAAGCATAAAATTTAAAGCAGATTACTAATAAAACACTAAATTCTTCCATCACCAAGAAATAAGAGTGCAACTAATTGAAATATAAATATACTTATATAAGTATCTAATTAAAATATAATTATATTCATATAAGCGTGTATCTAGACACACAACAACTTAATGATCTTCACATATTTGGCATTAAAACACTAAAGCACCATAAAATACCAAAAGACAGAAGGCATTACAATCACATTCTTTATTATATTTAACTAGAACAAAAAGAATGTAAAATGAAGGAGAACTCAATTATACTGATAGGATAAAGAGCATAAAGAAACGTTTACCACCAAAAGATGATGATGAATTGCCAAAAGCAGGAGTAGACGAAGACCCAAAAGCAGGCACGGAACTTCCAAATGCCGGAGATGATGATGCACCAAAGGTTGTTGTTGAGGAAAATGGAGAAGAAGGTTGGGCTGCACCAAACACCCCAGTAGAAGTACCACCAAATAGTGAACCCCCTGTTTGGGAGCTAAAAGGAGTTGGACTACCAAAGGAAGATTTAGGTGCAAACGGATTGCTACTTGGATTGGTCTGGCCAAATGGGCTACTTGCTGGTTGCCCAAAAGCTGTTTTAAGAGTTGCTAACAATTATTTATTAGTGCAAAAAAGTTCACAAATAACAACTTACAAAAAATTTATTTCCAAAAAGAAAAAAGACATGCAATATATATACGCATATATTTGTTAAAAACATAACAACAAAATACAAACTCTGATGACAAACTACAAGTAGATATGTAAATCACAGGCAAAGCACAAGCAACTGACCAATAACAAGCACAAAAGTATTTCTAATTAAAATATTATAACTAAGAGCAAGCTAAGAAGCTAAACAATAGGACACGGAACAATCATGATAGGATTTTGTTGCGATAACAATGCATTAGTTAAGCCCCAATAGTGGAAAAAAAGATTATCTTAAAAATGATACTGATAAAAAATTTAAAAGGAATAAGGAGAGATAACAATATTCAGCGAATATTACCATTACCATTAATATTATAATTTTTTTTTGGATGATTAACTTAATCTTCGATGCTAAAACCAATAAAAGTTCGAATTTTACAATGCCTAAATAAAATTGGCAGTCATGAGCTTCTAGTTTTAAAGAATGGTAGAAATTATACACTCATCCTGACATCAGCTCGATGAACCGAATTAAAAACTCGATTCGATTTCAACAAGAAAGATAAAAAAAGGTAAAAGAAAGACTTACGGTTAGTTGTACCAAACATCTTCGTTTATATAGTTCTTATACTCCGCAACTCTTTGATTTCAAACTGAGAAAAAGAGAGAAACAGAAAGCAAATTAAACAAACAGGGAAGCTAGAATAAGTAATGAATAAGTAAATTCCACTGAATCCATACGGAATTTGAATTAACATTGAGAGAGATAAATTAAATACGGCAAAACGTGATGCCAAAACTTGGGACCCATTTGTTTCCGTTTATTTTTGTACCAAAAGAATAAACTCTTCAATGGCGGCTGAACTTTTTTCCTATATTTCCTCACGATTCATTTCTTTAAAAACTTAAAAGAAGAAGAAGAAGAAGAAGAAGAAAAAGTTACGCCAAAGAGGGGGAATATACCAGGAAAAGGAAGGTATTCAGTGCTCCGACAAAATCCCGAATAAAATCCTAGAAAGCCGTTAACAAAATGGAATCAACATGTGTTATCGAGCAGGGAAACAGTGGGGGAGAAAGAGAAGCACAAAATGAAGAGATGAGAAGTTAGGGTTAGATAGGACCTTTTTGGGGTCTATCTGAATTCTGACTTGTAAGAAATTGAAGAGAGTGGGAAAAATCAGAATTCGAAAAGGTGAAAGGGGGGCGGTGGAGAAAGACAGGACTAATGGCGAAACAGTGGAGCAAAGAGAGGGTTTTGAAGGGTCGGGTGATCCGCGTAGCGTTGTTTCCAAGTCCGAATAGTCAATACCTTAGTAACCTAGCGTTGTTTTAAAGTTCCTATTTCTTCAAAATGTAGGTTTAAGCGTAAAATAAACCCTCGTAAAAGAATTAAAAGTTTAATTGAGTTCTCACTAATATGGAAGACGTGGATATCTTCTTCGCTGTGACATGCTGGTCCTTGTGAAAAAAAAAGAAAAAGAAATATCGTATTTTTAAAGTTGATTATGTGGATAGTGAAGGATTCATTTATGGTTGCATGTGATATAAAGAGGAGATTGTATATGCTAATCAATTGAATTAGGAACAAGGGTCCACAAAGAGTTGGAGAAGATGGACGCAACTTTCATTTTCTCCACCACCAGTGGGAAAATGGAAAATTATTGTGGATGGTGGTCAGAATTTGAAATATAAAATAGGGATGGTCAGTGGTGTGATCCAAGATGCAGATAGTTTGTGGTGTTTGGGACTTGCAAGGAACATAGGGTTGTGTAGCACATACGAGGCAAAACTCTAGTGTCACGGGGCTAGACCTTTCGTCTCGCAAACCGTGCGGCCTTAGGCGATCCGTTCGCTCCAAACTCGCCTAAGTCAGCCTTTACGCCCAAAAGTGAGGATTCCTTAGAACTCCTCCAAGGCACCAATTTATATAGCGGAAGCGATTGTGGCAAAAGAAGCTACAAAAGAACAACAAAAAGAGCGCTCGCAAAGTGTTTGAGTAAATGCTCTCAATTCTTATTCACAAAGAATAATGAAACAATTCAAGAGTCAGTACAAATGAGGGGGAGGCTCTCTATTTATAGTTGAGCTCCCCCAAAACCGACGGTCAAGATACAATTACATCGACGAATGAGATTTAACCATATCCCTTAATTTTAGGGATTTACAAGATAAGCCTTATCAAATCTAATCTAATCTTTACAAGATAAGATTCCCTCTATCTTCTAAGATCAGTTACCATATTAGCCTAAGTTGCCATCTCTTCATTATCGGGCCAACCAAGCTTTAATCTGACAGGCTTGTCCAATATCTCTTTGAATCGGGCCAGTTCTTGTGGGCCAAATGATCCCCATCTGAGCAACAGACCTCCATTGGATGCATTTGGTGCACTGGTCACGGGCTTTGAACTACGGCCCGTGACATTCTCCTCCACCCATTCTCGCAACGTCCTCATTGTGACTTCTGAATGGCACAACTTGATTCGCCTTGGTCTCGTCTCGTCGCCTTAGCCTTTCCCTTTCTTCGGGATTTTTGCCTCGGCTTCCGTCGCTTCTTAACTCGAGCCGTCCTACTCGTCGCATTTACTCTGGTCAACTGTCCCACATGCATCGCTTCTTTTCCTTTGAAGTCTGATGCACCACCCACCTCTCCCATAGGTGGAAGCCTTGTCGATGACTCGGCCAACTCCGACGCTTCACTCAACTTGAGCCTCATTGGTCTCAACTTCACTGTTTTCATCGCAACTCTTTCCTCTAAGTTCGATAACAAACTCACCTCTTCCTTGGGTGGAAGCCCCTTCGATGACTCACCAAGTTCAGACGTTGCCTTTCTTTTGACTCCAGCTTGCTTTGGACAGTTCCACAACTCATGCGGACCACGGCACAAGAAGCACTTTACTCGCTTCTTTTTGCTCCTCTTTGCCCTCTTGGCTTCGGCTTTTCCCTTGCTCGAACCAAGATTCTTGGGCTCATTGTCTACTCCATCGTTCCCCTCGATGACAGACTTCCTCGGACACTTCCGCAACCTATGCGGACCATGACACAAGAAGCACTCCACTGGCTTCTTCTCGCTTTCGGCCTCCTTGGCTTCGACACCCCTTGCGCTCGAACCAAGTACCAAGGCCTTACCCACCGGCTTCTCCTTAAGCGCGGGTTTCCTCGGACATTTCTTCAACATGTGTGGACCGTCGCAAAGAAAGCATTTCAGCTTGTCCCTTTTCCTCTTGGGTTTCTTCTTCCCAACTCGTGGTTTCCTATTACCACCATTGTCGCCGTTGCCATTGCCATCAACACTATCTTCCTTGTGATCCATTTCACCTACGCCCCTTTCCTCGGACTTGGAAGACCTAAGCTTGTCTTTCCCTAGACCAAGCTTGACCACGGACTCAACTACCGTCATGGCTTCCGACAGCTTTTGGACACCTCTTTATTCCACCTCCTATCTGACCCACGGCTTTAATCCCTTTTGAAAAGCAAGCAATGCTTCTTCATTGGTCACATCTGAAACTTGGAGCATGAGTTCCTTGAACTTTTGAACATACTCCCCCACTGTGCCCCATTGCATTATCCCTTGCAACTTTGCCCGAGCTTCTTCCTCGGTAAACTCTGGGTAAAACTGTCCCTTCAACTCGCATTAGAACTCTTGCCACGTCCCAATCTCACCTTGCCTTTTATCTGTGGTCCTACCTCGCCACCATAAAAGCGCAATGTCAGTAAGAAACATTGAAGCAATATTTACCTTAACCGCATCGTCCCTGATACCTTTGGCACGGAAGTAGTTTTCCATCCTCCATAAGAAATTGTCCACATCACATGCAGACCTTGTCCCCACAAACTCTTTCGGCTTTGGGACATCCTCGTTACTGAGTGCTGCATTTGCCACTCCTTTCCCCACGACTACTCGACACAAGGCCAGCTCTCCCTCGAGCTCCTCTATTCTTGTGCTCAAAGCCCTCGTCGTGGCCATTGTTTCCTCCTTCAAAGCCGTCATCATGGCCTCGAGAGCATCGTTCCTGTCCGACAGCTTATCCCTATGTGAATTAAATAATTCGTTTACCTTATCCATGGTGGAACCAAGAGACATCTTTACATAGTCTCTGGACTGCTCTTTCCAATTTGCTATGCAATCCTCGACCCCATCGAGTGCCTCCTTTACATCCTCCATGGATCCCTCGAGTTTACCCACACGTTCCTCTACTGCCGATATTGTCTCCCTCAAAGACTTTCTCGCCCACCTTTGTTCGAACTCTTCTTTCGACATCCCAACGGTACCTTCAAACCAACTCGAATGCTTGGCTCAAACCTTGGCTCTGATACCACTTGTCACGGGGCTAGACCTTTCGTCTCGCAAACCGTGCGACCTTAGGCGATCCGTTCGCTCTAAACTCGCCTAAGTCAGCCTTTACGCCCAAAAGTGAGGATTCCTTAGAACTCCTCCAAGGCACCAATTTATATAGCGGAAGCGATTGTGGCAAAAGAAGCTACAAAAGAACAACAGAAAGAGCGCTCGCAAAGTGTTTGAGTAAATGCTCTCAATTCTTATTCACAAAGAATAATGAAACAATTCAGGAGTCAGTACAAATGAGGGGGAGGCTCTCTATTTATAGTTGAGCTCCCCCAAAACCGACGGTCAAGATACAATTACATCGACGGATGAGATTTAACCATATCCCTTAATTTTAGGGATTTACAAGATAAGCCTTATCAAATCTAATCTAATCTTTACAAGATAAGATTTCCTCTATCTTCTAAGATCAGTTACCATATTAGCCTAAGTTGCCATCTCTTCATTATCGGGCCAACCAGGCTTTAATCTGACAGGCTTGTCCAATATCTCTTTGAATCGGGCCAGTTCTTGTGGGCCAAATGATCCCCATCTGAGCAACAGACCTCCATTGGATGCATTTGGTACGCTGGTCACGGGCTTTGAACTGCGGCCCGTGACACTAGGGCATACTTGATGGTCTTGAACATGATTGAAGGCCTGATTGTCGAGATGTGTTGTTAGAATTAGATTGTTTGGAAGCGCTGCACCATATTAACGGGAACCTAATAAATAATCAGCTGAAATCACACGTCGTAAATACGATTTGAGATTTGTTGAGCTGTGATTGGAATGTCGGTTTAACTCATGTATAATGTGAATGCAATAGGTTGGCTGATTATTTAGCAAAGGCTGTAGAATGAATGGGCATTGGCTATCACATTTGGTGTCAACCCTCTGATTTTGCTCTGAATGTGTTGCATGAATACCTTACCGTTTTTTCTGTTTCTAAATTAATTATTATGTAATAGTCTGGAATGCTTATTTTTTAAATAAAAATAAAATAAAATTATTTTGTCATGTTAACATAATGTATTTTTATTTTTATTACTCTAATTTTTTTGTTAATTTAGTCATTCTAATTAATATAATTGTTCGAATTCGTCATTATCGTTAAAAATTTCGTTAATTAGATTGCTGGTGTACTGTTTATTTTACTTTTGACTAAAATTAGGGACCTTTCTATAATTTTTCCAAGACATTTCTTTTGTTTATTTACCACATGAAAATTTTGATGGTGCATCATCAATATTTAAATCCTCTTTAAGAAAAGGAAATCCAACGACACCGACAACGAACCATGACCATAACTTCACCTTTTCTGATAAACTCACCAGCCAACATAACATCACTGGCCACCCTACAGCACTATAAAAGTCACCCTACAATGTGATCCTGACCAATACTCTACTCTATTTTACAGTGATGACGCGCTATAAAAGTCTGTCTTTTACCTTTCTCCCAAATTATTCTCACTTTGGACTAAATTTCTTTAAAATGCCGATTTTTAAAAAAATTACCATATTAGATTATTTTTTCAAAAGAATTACGAGACTAGACCGAAATAACGAAAATGCTTCCAATTGGAAGCTGTTTCAGCTGATTGGAACATAATAATCCACCATGCTTTATACCCCCGAAGCCCACGCGAGTTGGCTTTGCGCTAGCTTATTCTAGCCCCGGGCAAACACTGCAATGCCGACGTCACCACCTGCACCGCATGATTACAACTGAGAAGCATGATGGCTAACTCTGATACCAATTGATACAGACCTTTGGAGAACCATACCCCAAAACTAGCTATTGAGGTTGGAGAGCCTAGATCCATATAAACCCCACTAGAAAATCTCTTACTTCCCTATGTTGGATCCAAGTCTCATACCTTGAAATTGGAACATAATAATAGTGTTTTCTTTCTGGTCCTTTTTCTTAGGTTTAGGGTTTGTTTTTTAAAGTAAGGTTAGGGTTTTATGGATTTTAAGGTTTAAAGTTTTATAGATTTTTTATTTTTTAAGTTATATATATTTTATAATTTTTGAGATGCAAAGTTAATAATTATTTAATTTGATATTTAGAAGCATCATATTTACAATAATTGTATATTCGAATTATTCGAATTGCAAAATTTAATTCGATTTATAATCAAAACTTGAACTACTCAGTTTGATTAAATCTTAATTTTTAATTTTTTTTTCAATTTTTTTTGAATGCAACTGAGTTTTGATCCTTATTTACAGTGAATTATTTTTGAACATTCAGATAGGTTCAAATAACATATCTTGGGAATCCCGAGATGTCTAATGGATGAGTGGGGAAAAGTCTGGAGTTGAAATTTGTAGAGAGAAAACATTCCACGTAGGACGTGTTTTCAGTGTAGTGTCAGAAAAAAGAACTGAAAACGCAACTGACACGGCACAAAAATGCATCTAGTTGGACGCGCTTTCACTGTTTTTTTTGGTAGTGCGCTGAAATTGCGTCCTATGTGGAGCGTTTTATCTCTAGCAATTTCAACTTCCCACTAGCTCGGGAAAATTTTTTGAATCAATTTTCACTCACCCTCGGGTCTATAAAAGTAATCTATTTCAGCGTTGAGTGACATAAGGCATTTACGAGCAAAGAAAATTGTAAGAAGATCAGAAGAAGAGAAGTTCGCACATAAGGCATAATTTGAAGCTACCACGCAATTTGCATAAAGTAATGATCGATTTTTGTTGTTCATATTTAATTACAAGACTATTTTTTGCATAATGTTTTTGTTTCGAACATGTGGAACATGTTATTTTGGTAAAAATGACTGGACGAATTATTGCTATTGTTTATTACGACGATGAAGTGCGTGACACTGAGAACGATGTCTTTTTTATTAGAGAACACAATGCAATTGACTTTTAACCCGAACATACAATTATCGGAAATACATGGAAGAATTAGGAAAAAAATCATTGGATCTAATCAGATGAGAATGTTATCACTTAAATATCGATTTTGTGCTTCGGTTGACCCCGTCAGTTATGACACTTTCGATATCAAAGGTACAAGGGGGATTGGAGGTGATGGTACAGGTGCATATTGATAGTGGATCACCATTTCATGAGTTATATGCAGTGTTTGCAAGGACAGATGAAGGCCCCCTGTAACACCCCTAACTTGTCTCCATCGCCAGATTAGGGTTACGAAGCATTACTGAACAAAACAAAACATTTATCATCAAAACAGAAACAATTATGAAAATTTAATATAATCATTTAATAACTTAATTTAATTCTAGAAAAAACAAACCTATGGGCCTTAAACCAAGTCCACAGGTCCCTAAAAATATATTAGGAACATTTAGGGATCAATTTGAAATAAATTAGAAAGTTCAGGAAAAAGTTGAAAATTTGGGAAACAGGGGTCGCACTCATGTGACATAGCCCAGGCCATGTGGGCATTCGAAGTATGGGACACACAATCGTGTCCCAGCCTGTGTGTCTGCCTGAGTAACTCACTGACTTGGGTCACACGACCATGTTACAGGTTATGTGGAACTTGCATCTGAAATTAAAATAATAGACAGCCGTGTGTGTCACACGGTAGTATGATAGGCCGCGTGCTCCTAATTTAGCCCTTAAAATAAGTCATTTCAAAACCTATACTTGCATACCAAAACACACATTTCCCACACACATTCATATGATCAAAACACACCTTAAACACATACAAAACATACCAATTCAACCATCCTATATGTTTTAACCAATATGCCATTCAAAGGCACCACATTTCAAACACCTAACCTAGATCAATTTAACATCATAAGTTCAATCATTTAACATAATTCAAATATACTAAATATCCCCATCCAAAAACATATCAATCAACCATTTCCTTCCTAATTTCAAAAGGCCATGCATAACCATTAGCATATTATAAATACACTTCATATATAAACCATCAACAAAAGCATTAAGGTACACCAAAGCTTGGCACAATCCAAGACATACCAAATAGATATACAACCTTATACATGCCATTTATAACCATTAGCCCAAACTATATAGAAGTTACCAAAATGGTTGATAGATAGTGTGATTGTGCTTCGACGAAGATTCCAACCGATCGAGCTTTCCAATGATCTACAAAACAAAGAAAACAATTATGTAAGCAACTAGTGCATAGTAAGCTCATATAAAGGAAACTTAAACTTACTGAATACATTAAATTAAGCATAATTTAGTTTAGTCATATTCCAAATTCCTTTTCTATACATAACACCTCACATGGTTAGTTGGTGAAGCAATGCACAAATAATTCCAACCAAAACATGGTATATAACATGTCAACATTTCCTTTTCATAATTCATCAGTTCTACATGTACAATAAACCATTTTTCCTTTCAATTACACATATCATTATAATCCATTTCATTATCCAAAATCATGATTCATTTCATATATTTATATACTCAGACAATACTCATATAACCATTTAATTCCCTAAACACACCACAAACATCACTAGTTAATATATTTATAGACATATGAAACATATATCCACACCAAAGCGTAAATATTCATTAACAAACTATACTAGTCAAAACATTAATTTCATATACATACTTATCATACATATCTCAATCGAAACATGTTACCTGAATAACGAATGGTTGAAGGATGCCATGGTGTCTTTCAACCATGGTCTTAATCATACCCGACTTGATTCGATAGTGTCTTTCAACCATGGTCTTCTTCATTCCCAATTTGATGCCATAGTGTCTTTCAACCATGGTCTTATTCATTTTACGTCGTGTTGCCATAGTGTCTTTCAGCTATGGTCTTATTTATTTTCCGTCGTGTTGCCATAGTGTCTTTCAACTACGGTCTTATTCGTTTGAGTCGTGATGCCGTAGCGTCTTTCAGCTATGGTCTTATTTGATAGAATCGTGATGCCACAACGTCTTTCAGCTATTGTCTTACTCGCTTCTAGTATAGTACCATAGTGTCTTTCAATAATGGTATTAATAATTTCCTTCAAACCAACAAATTTTCATTCACATATATATACACAAATAGATATTAAATTTATTGAAACTGTAAATAATTGAATTAACCAAGTTACCAACTTACCTGAACTCATAAACGAGTTTTAACCTGAATCGACCACTATTCTGCCACTTTGACTTTTTAGCGATTTTCTTCCGTTCGAGTTGTTTCTTGATCTAGATAAATATTTTTATTCAATTAATCTCATTCCAGCATTTAAAATAATTAATTTAGCTTATAACCCTTTACAATAAAAATTTACAAAAGTACCCTTAAACTTTACCTTTTTTGCAATTTAGTTCCTAAACCTGAAACTTGCAATTTAACCACTTTTAATTAAAATTCATGCTAGCCGATTTTTACCTAGTCTTATAAAAGCCCAAATTTATCATCAATGTACAATATTTTCCTTGAATTTTATCATTTTCATAAATAAGTCCCTAAACCTTAAAATCATAAAAAATTACTTAACAAAATATGTTTATTTAGCAACCAAGCTAAACAATCTACCATAAAACTTCAAAAACATATCAAATTCATCCATGGTATAATTTATAACATTTAACAGTTTTACAATTTGACCTTTGGATTAGCTAGATTAAGTTAATACGAGCTCAAAAACATAAAAATTACTAAAAACAGGACAAAATTTCACTTACATGCACCCTAATTTAGCTTGGCCGAATGTTCTTTATGCTTCACCAAGGCTATACAGTTTCAAAACAAAAAGCAAAGGAAGAAGATGATAGTATTATATTTTGTCATATTTTATTTTAATAACTAATTTATCAAATTACAAAATTAACCATTAAAAATAATTAAGATTTCACTAAAAACCATACCACATCCATCCACTATATTTAAGCTTGGAAAATTTACCAATTTAAACCCTTAAACCATGTGTTAAATGAATTTAATGCAAATAAACCTATAGTAATTAACTTTGCACCTTTTTAATTTCCTCCTTTTCACTTAATTAATTATTAAAACATTAAAATTTCTTAACCAAATTTTAATATGACCCTAATAAAATTCTGTAAATATTTATTAAAATATTTACAAACTTGATTTATAGAAACAAGGTCTCGATACCTCATTTTCTAAAACTACTCAACTTTAGGGATATACCACTTGAACCTAATTATTCTGTCAATTAATAGAAATCATTAAATCAAATGTCAATAATATTTTACTTGACTAAAAAATATTAATTAACAATATTTTCAAACTCTCACGTCAGATTTGTGACCCCGAAACCATCGTTTTTAACATTACTAAAAAAGAGGTTGTTACACCCTCAGAGGTCGACATATGTTCCAATTCAAAAGTCCAAAATGGAAGCACAAGCCGAGAGTCTAACGACACAGTTGTGTAATGGGTTCACTATTTTGTTAGAAAGTTCTCATTATGATATCTCGGAATCATCAATGGGAAGTCACTTATCTGTTTTGGCCCTAGATTTTAACTGTAGTAGGCAGAACACCGAACAATCAAGGTTTGGTGGTAAGACGGAATAGTGGACCCTTGTACAACATTCAGTTGTGGTTTTTATTTGAACTTCGATCAGTCGATGTTCAACGCTGGGAACACTTACAGGGGAATGATATCAAGTTCCAGTGGTTGGCAATCAATAGGTGATTTTGGTTGTTTTGACAACTATACAAGAATCCCTATGATGTCCACCAATGAGGGGACATCCAACCCTGGAGATATTGGTGGGGTTGGGAATGAAGAGGGCAGTGAATCCGATGTTAATCCAATTCGGGAGCTTAGTGCCGATGGTTCAAAAATTGCATTATTATTTGAACCAGAGGCGATTTTAACTAAACCAGAAGATGGGGGTTTAGACGGTGAAGGTTCGGGTGAAGATTCCAAAGAAGATCCACAATTCAAGGCGTACTCACCTCCAGCCCATATGCATAATATGGATCTATCAGTAGAAGATGGGTTGGAGTTTGTTGAACTACCACATAAAAGACCGGGTATGCGAGTTCTTCGTTGGATTTGGGTGATTTAGAAGTGGGGAAGGAGTTTTCCTCTAAAGATGATTTTGTCACTATAGTGAAGTGATACAACATCAAGAACAGGGTAAACTTTTACGTCGTTAAATCCTAATCTGACAAGTTCAAGGTGAAGTGTGCAATGCGAGACAACAAATGTGCATGGAAAATCATGGCTTCTATTAAGAAGAAGACGGGGTTATGGATCATAAAGAAATATACCGCTCCGCATACGTGTGTTGTCTCAGGTACTGCATCAAGACTATTTTATATTTGGAGAGTTAAATTGCTAATTTTAACGTACTCGCTTTGTTGCAGGTATTTCACGGGATCATCTGAAATTGGATTCAGAGATGATCGTGGACATAACACTACCTATGGTCAAAGCGAGTCTTAGGGTTATTGTGCCAATTTTAATTGTAAATATTTATAGCCACTTCGATTACACATCATCGTATTGCAAGGCATGGATCATAAAACAGAAGGCACTGTATAAGATGCATAATGGGTGAGACGCATCGTACAATGATTAATGGTAGTGGTGTCAGGTTCTGGAGAGGTATGTTGATCTGCCGTAATTTGGTGTAGCGGATTAAACTAGTTCTCACACTTTAAGAGATTTAAATTAAACATTATCATTAGGATTTAATTATGTTTTAGTAAGTTTTGTTAGAGTCCAATAAAATGTGCAAATCGAGTCTTTTATTGACCTTAGGGGTTGAGTTATGCCTAAAGGTGAGCTAACGTACTTTATGAGTGTGTAGGAGACCATTAGAAGGCGTGCTACATCAATACTAATCACTATGTCACAACACAGAGTTTGTGATGTCACAACATAGAGAGCAGAATGAAGAAATTCTGAGATTGCCTTCGATGTTGTGACATAGCCTAAGGATGTGACGACATACCCTTGAAGAAACCCCGAAGAAGAGCATACTAACTACTATGTCATGACACAAGTCTTGGTGTGTCACGACATTGACTTTGGACGAGAAATAATTACGAGACAAGGGCATTTTGGTCAGCACAATCCAACTTAAAGCTTGGGAACGTCAGCTAACCCAGGGTTAAGGACGATGGCCACCTAAAATATATAAATAGGCTCATTTGGCACTTGTTTTAGACACCAGCTACTTAGTCTAGAATTTCTCTCTTAAATTTTAGGTTTTAGTTTTTCTCATTTTCTTAGGTTTTAGTTTACTTCTGTTTTGTCTTTATTTTATTTCGAGAGATCTGATTTGTGAATGCGATCAGACGCTGTGGATTCATTCTTGCTCTTAATACAAATCAAGCATTTTGTTAAATATTATATGTTCAATTCACTTATTATGTTTATCTTTTATATTATTTACGAAAACCATGAGGAACTAATCCCTCTATGGGGGATTAGCGAGTGGAGGTATGATGAATTAATTATGTTGTGGGGTTACGCAATGGATCAGCAGTTCGGTAAAGAAGAACGTAAAAAAAATCCTAGGCTTAACGACCCTAGGAAGTTATTAATGTGGGAATTAACCCAAAATTGGTATGACCCATCCGTGAATGCCTTAACCCCGAGCTGGTCTAGACTGTGAGATCGAAAGATAAGTAGTCCTTCTTGACTCATTACTTTAGTGGAAGATCAGAAGATCCTAATAGGATATCGACTAGTTGATTGGCAAGAAGTCCGAAGTGATAGTTGAGACGAATTACCGAAGCAAGCTAATCTAGCATAGTCAGATCTGATCAATTCTATTTTTTGGAATTCCCAATATTATTTTTCTTTTTTATTATTTTTATCTTTAGTACAGAAACCTCAAAAACCCTTTTTACGTATGTTTCGTAATATAATCTAAGTAGACTACTAATTAGATCTTGTTGTGCTTAGGTTAAAATTGGCCTAGTGTTGAGCCTCCATTGGGTACAATCCTCGAAATACTTGCCAAAGTATTTCGTTATAACAAAACTATGTTATAACCTGACCGATGTACTTGCGAACACCGCCTCAATCTTAATTTTTGCAATTCGACAAGAATAATGATTAAATTTTAGGTTATAGATATAATTCATTTAAGCAATAAATAAACTATTAACATTATGCAGGTCTTAGGGATGTTGTTTGATGTAGATTAGCTACGTTCTATCATTACTCGTCCTGTAATTCATAGTTTACATTTTGAATTAGATCCTACTTTACTAACATGGATTTCTAATAATGTCAGATTTGCTGATCATAAAACTAAGGATCCCATAGCATTCTTGCAGAAATTTGATCATATATGTAACACTATTGCTTACGCAGGTGTTCCACTAAATACTATCAAATTATTATTAATTCCATTTGCATTGGATAGGAAGGCAAAAATGTAGTTAGAAGCGTTTCCCCTAGGCACCATCACTACTTGGACTGAGTTTGTGTAGCTGTTTCTTTGCCGAGTATTGCCTATGACCAAGGTACTAGGTATTTATACACAATTATTTTATTTCAAGAAAAGTACCATTGAAACTTTGGGACATGCATGGGAGAGGTTTAAGAAAATCCTCAGGTCAATACTAGATGGACAATCAGAATAGACGAAAATTTAATATTATGATTGATGGAAGTATTTGGACAAAAACTAAGACTAAAGTAATGGAAATATTGGAGAAATTAAACAATAATGAATCTACCTAGGAAGAATGTCATGAAGTGAAAATTGGGGGATCAGAGTATGTAGAAAGTAAAGAACAAGAATGTAATTAGTTGGAGTTAATTGCAGAAGGATGAAATGATTATGAAACAGAAGAAGAAGAAGCTGGTGCTGAGCAAGAGAATGATCACATGGTATCCCAAATTGATTGGTGGAGGTAGAATAATGGGCAGCTAGAACAAATTATTCTGAACTCAATAAAAATAGTTCGATCTGTTATCAAACCTCCTAAGCTAGAATTGAAGCTGTTTCCCAAACATTTAAAATATGGTATTTAAGAGAACAAAAAGCTCTACCGGTAGTTGCTGCAAGCTTAAATGCAAATTAAGAGGAGGCTCTATTGAGGGTCTTGAAAATGAATAAAAAGCAGTGGGATGGACGATTGTTGATATTAAAGGAATTAATTCTACATTTTGTTAGCATAAGATCAGATTAGAAGAAGGGAAAAAACTAGGTAGTTGATGCTAAGCGTAGACTTAATCCATCTATAAAAGAGGTGGTAAAGAAGGAATTGCTTCAATAGTTAGATGCAGATTTTGTTTACGTCATTTATAATAGTGAATGGGTTATCCCTATACAGGTTCCAAAGAATGGAGGTTTAACTGTAGTCGAAAATGATAAAAATGAGTTAATCCCGACAAGAGTAGCTATTTATTAGAGAGTATGTATTAACTACCAGAAATTGAATGATGCAACAAAATAATACCATTTCCCATTGCCCTTTATTGATCAACCGCTTGATCAATTAGCAGGTAAAGATTATTATTTTTTTCTTGATGGGTACTAAGGGTACCATCAAATCCCAATCTATTTTGATGACCAAGAGAAAACTACTTTCACATGCCCTTTTGGTACTTATACCTTTAAAAGAATGCCATTTGGTCTATGCAACGCTCCAAAATCTTTTATGAGATGCATGACCGCTATCTTTGCTGATATGCTAGAAAAGAGCTGGACATATATATGGATGACTTTTCAATTTATAGAAACTCTTTCCAAGAATGTCTGGGTAACTTGAAAAGGTTCTGACAAGGTGTGAAGAGACTAATCTAGTGCTTAATTAGGAAAAATGTCATTTCATGGTAAAAGAAGGATTGGTGTTGGGCCATCAGATCTGAGGAAAAGGTATGGAAGTAAATAGAGCTAAAATTGAGGTTATAAAAAACGTTCCCAATCCAACAAATGTCCAGGGTGTTCAAAATTTTTTAGGCCACGCAGGATTTTATCGGAGTTTATAAAAGACTTCGCTCACATCTCCAAACCATTGGATCAACTTCTTCAGAACGAGACACCTTTCATATTTGATTGAAACCGTGTCAAAGCCTTCTAGGTAATAAAAGAGAAACTCATATCTACACCAATAATCATTACCTCAAACTAGTCATAACCTTTTATTGTTATGTGCGATGCCAGTGACTATGCAGTAGGTGCAGTTTTGGGGCAGAAGAGGAATAACATATTTGGGCTATTCATTACTCAAGCAAAACACTAAATTTGGCACAATGCAATTATACTACAATGGAAAAAGAAATACCTGTAGTGGTGTTCGCCTGTGAAAAATTTTGACCTATTTAATGGCAAATAGAGTATATGTTTACACTAATCACTCTGGCTTAAAATACATGATGAAGAAGAAGGAGACAAAAGCCAGTCTAATGTGATGGGTTTTATTGCTTTGGGAATTTGATCTATGGATAATGGATAGAAAGGGGACTGAGAATCAAATTGTATATAATTTATCTAGAATTGAAAATAACTTAGAAGCGGGAACTATTGAAGAAATTAAAGAAACTTTCACAGCTGAGCAATTATTTAGGGTAGACATCCATCAGACTAATTTTAGAAAACACATAACACTGTGGTATGCAGATTATGTTAATTATATTACAAGAGATGTTTTTCTATCATAGGTATCTTAGCAATAGAAAAAGAGGACAGTTCACGAATAAAAAAATTACAGTTGGGAGGATCCATATGTGTTTCGACAATGTGCAGATCAATTGGTTAGAAGGTGTGTAGCGGAGAAAGATATGCACGACATTTTACAAGGATGCTATACATCTCCTTGCGGAGGGCATTTCGGTAGAAAAAAGACCGCCCAGAAGGTGCTACAATTAGGCTTCTATAAGCCAACTATGAACAAGGATGCCTATGAATTTGTACAAAGGTGTGATATGTAATGCCCCTAACCCAAATTTGTCGCCAGAACAGGGTTACAGAGCAGTACCGGAGTTTATAAATTAATTATCAGACATTTTGTTTCATCTAGCATATATATTTGAAACCAATCAAAATTAAAACATTAATGAGCCAATGTTGGCCAAATTAACTTATACATGTCATTATAAACAGAATCAAATCATCCAAAATTACCGATAGAACCAACGGATAGTGTGATATATCTTCGACAAGCTTCCAACCCAATCAAGCTTCCGATAATCTGTAGGGTAAATAAAAACAAATACGTAAGTAATGAATGCTTAGTAAGCTCGTATAGTCTTTAATCATATTGGTTTATTTAAAATATGAAATCTATACATATCAAGGATAACCAAATATTGATACCACAATACTCATGAAGCTATATTCATCAACTCACAAGGTGAAATAATCCACAATATCACTTAAACATATTATCCCAAGCTTAGTAAGATTTTATGTAACTTTAACTCTTCATAATTTTTTTTATTTTCATTTGCATTTCTTTACTTTCCACGCTTATTCCATATGCATGTCACACAAGTCATAAGCATATCATTCAACCATGGTCACAAGCTAGTGCATTTAACCAAAGCCTTTCTCGAACTGATCACATGATAAGTCATTTCATAAAAAATTGTTTAATTTAAACCTTACCACTTTTTCATGAGCACTAGCATATTTTCACTTAAATACTTACCAAATCAACCAATAGCTTGGCACTTGCCTAAGCATCAAACAACAACACTAGTTAGCATACTTGCACATATTACATATAATTTCAACTTTGATAAACTTATTTTCTTGACATGTCACACTTGAGTTATTTACTTGTCTCCACTTACATAATTTCCATATATCAACATATCAAGATAATGATTTAAATACATATCATAATATATATCATTCTCTTACCATTTCTTCATATTCATATATATATCATTCAAGACAACTCCCGATATTTTACCTTTCGAAGAATGACTTACAGATATGAGTACATCAGTTTAGATGCCCAAAGGTTGAACAGAAGCTCATGAGAGCTAAATAGATAGTAAACACGAAAGTCTGCAACAAATGCTGAACCTCGATTTACTTGGGTAATTTGCCGTCAATTCATCCTTTACATTCGTAGTGCCATAACCCAGTTATGGTCTTATCATCAGAATGCCATAGCCCAGCTATGGTCTTACATATAAACACTGCCATGGTCCAACCATTGTCTTACGCTCATAGTGCCATAACCCAGTTATGGTCTTATCCGTCAATTCATCTTTTGGCACAGAACAATCGTACTCAATTCCGCATTCAATCCAAACTGAGTATTGAATTCGATAATATATTTCCAATAATAATTCAATTCCATGTTTTCTATTACCTTTATTATTTCTCATATTTATCCCTTTGAATTTCTCAAAAATTTGATAAATTTTTAGAGGTACACTTTTAGCATACAATTCCGGGTCCATCAATTCATATTCATGTGCGCACATTTCCATTTTAGAGAGCACACTCCCGCGAACCTCATCCTTACAGCGGGATTACCAGTCGAAGCTAAATCCCCTATAATATAAACTCATAGAGTATTGACGGGATTACCAGTCCAGGCGAAATCCCCTGCAATGAAATTACTCTAATGAGCTTGGATCTGAATTACCAGTCTAGGTTAAATTCAGACCCTAATTCGAATTACCGCCCCAGGCTAAATCCATTTTCCATATATTCTTCGGGAGGGCTATATCAGGATGGGATCACCCATCCGAGCTAGATCTTTTTTATCGTTAATTCCTTTTCAGAAATCCATCGAATTTTCCTTTCATTCAACCGGGATTTATTTTCTCTTTTCATCAAGAATATCAATATTTCATCAATTATCATATAATGAACATCCAAATCATATTCACATCAATAAAAATATATTTCAAGCATTTAAGAATATAATTCAAGTTACACGAACTTACCAGGCTAAATTGCAGGAATACCAAGATATAGGGGCATTTTGGTAATTTTCCATTTTCCTCGATTTTCTACCTGATCTTGATCTAAATTAATATTTCATTCAATTTATTAATTTAAATAATAAAACAATTCATTTCATGCGTCATTTTTGACTTTTTACAAAATTACCCCAAAAATTTTACTTTTATTCAATTTAGTCCCTGAGTCCAGATCATGCAAATTAGCCATTTTTAATGCAAACCTATACTAGCAAAATATTCATATATTTTCCTCCTCCTATCCATTCCACATCCTTAATGTATATAACATGCTTACGTGTAATATTATTTATAATTCTACTATTTACTTATGTTCGTATCAAAGCTGTTTACGTGAGTCATAGTCAATAAATTATTTATATTTTGAGCTACGGAACTCCGAATTAAGATTTGATAAATTTCTCTGAAACTAGACTCAATAAGCTTTAATTCCATATTTTTTTCATCCTCTAATTCGATTTTCACAATTTATGGTGATTTTTCAAAGTTAGCCTACTACTGCTGTCCAAAAACTATTTTAGTGCAAGATGTTGATTACCAAGTTTATAACTCCCTTATTCCCTTATTCTATAATATTTCCCATCACTTTCTCTTATTTCTCTTCACTAGTATATCAAGAACATAAAACCTTATATAAGAAAACTCTACTAAAACATCATTTCCATGCTTTTTCAATAATATCAAACTTAAAAAAAAATTGAAATCTTACATCTAATAATCTACTAACTTTCAAAATTTCAACATAAATCAAGTAGTATTTATCTCTAGGATTCCAAAAACTCAAAAATTACAAGAAAATGACTTAATTTAACTTACCAATTAAACTTCAAGCTTGAAATCTCTAATTTTCCCTTTATCCTTCTTTCCCTTTTCTTTCCTTCCTATTTTCGTTTGCTCTCTGTTTTTTTTTTTTGGTTTCTTTCCTTTCTCATTTCCTTTATCTTATTTACCTATTTATAATTATACATTATAATTCATTTTTAGCAAATATCTATTACTTAAATAAATATTTGTATTACAAATGTATACATATATATTATTACATTTGTATACTATTATCACCATACACTTGTCTTTCTTTAATTTATAATAATAATAGTAAATATCATTTAAAAATTAAATTAAAATATTAATGAACTAATATTTATGTAATTAATCTAAAATATCTCTAACATCATCATTATCTTCTAGATTTCTCTCTCTTCTAATTGACCATTTTGCCCTTTATGATCTTTTAAAATTTCATCCTTGAGCCATCACTTAATTTGATAAAATTGTGATTTAGTCCATCATAATTCTTCACCTATTCAATTTGATCCTAATTCATTCATTTTCCTTAATTTCTAGATCATTCCACACTTAAAATATTTACACTATTGGTCCTTCAACTTTTTCATATTTACACTTTAACCCCTCAAATTTTGAGTATTTACTCTTAGGCAACAAAATTTTTCTCACTTTTGCGATTAAATCCTTTCTTGCATTAGTATGTCATAATATACTTCCCAATGTTGACATAACTCAAATTTCCCTTTTTGTCACTTTATTTCCTTATTTTACTATATCAAGGATACTATCTTACTTTCTTACTGTAATAATTTTTTAGGTTTTACATGATAGATGTCAGCGAACTGAGATTTTATCAAAAAGGGATCAAATGCCACAAATAAGGATAATTGAGGTAGAAGTATTTGATGTCTAGGGGATTGATTTCATGGGACATTTTCCAAGTTCTTTCAGGAATGAATACATCCTTCTAGCTGTTTATTATGTTTCAAACACTACACCAAAACAGGTTTTTAGCGGCGCTTTTAGCGGCGTTTGGACAAAAAACGCCGCTAAAAATCGAGCATTAGCGGCGCATCACATAAAACGCCACTAAAGATCAAGCATTAGCGGCGCTTTCCCGAAAGCGCCGCTAAAATGAGCATTAGCGGCGTTTTTTGCAAAAACGCAGCAAAAAACCTAAGCTAAACGGCGTCGTTTTCTACCTTTCGGGGCTTTAGCGGCGATTTTAAGACAAGCGCCACTAATGCTCAGATCTTTAGTGGCGTTTTTGAAAAAGCGCCGCTAATTCTCAGATCTTTAGTGGTATTTTTGGAAAAGCGCGGCTAATGCTCAGATCTTTAGCAGCGTTTTTGGAAAAGCGTCGCTAATGCTCAGATCTTTAGCGGCGTTTCTTGGAAAACGCAGCTAATGCTCGGGGCTTTAGCGGCGTTTTTTGAAAAGCATCGCAAAAACATTTTATCTGTCTATTTACTATTTAATTTGTTTATTTATATTAATTAAAATTCAATTTATTTTTAATTGAATATTTGTTAAAAATGGATAAATTTGAAATAATGACACGTAGAAATAATTTGAAATAAAAAACATAGAAAAATATTTGTTAAAAATGGAGAAATTAAAATACTATTATTTAAAATTATTTTAAAATTTTTTGGGTACATAATTGATTGATTTTTAATTTATATATTAAATAATTTCAAATATAATTGTAAAAGATACGATAGTATTAATTTTAAAATATTTAATTTAATTATCCTTATAGTTTAGGGTTTAATATATGTGGTTTAGAGTATATATATGGTTAATTTAGGATTTAGGGCCGGTTTAAGAGTTACAATTTTAAGGTTTATAGATTATGGAATTAGGGATTCTGATTTAAGGGTTGTGATTTAAGGTTTATGGGTTAGGGGTTAGAGGTTAAGAGTTAGGGTTTTAGGGTTTATTGATCCGGTGTCCAATTAGGGTTTAGGGTTTAAATTGATTAATGTGTTTTAATTTATATATTGAATAATGTTTAGGGGTTAGGGGTCAAGGATTTGGGGTTGGGTTAGGGTTTAGGATTTAGATTAATTAGTGTTTTTTAATTTATATATTAAATAAGGTTTAGGGGTTAGTGGTTAGGGGTTTGGGGTTTGGGGTTAAGAGTTAGTGATTTATGGTTTAGAGATTTGGGGTTGGGTTAGGGTTTAAGGTTTAGATTAATTATTATTTTTTAATTTATATATTAAATAAGTTCTTATATAATTGTAAAGAAATAATAATAATATACAATAATTGAATATAAAAAATTATAAAATATGCGAGCTTTGGCGGCGTTTATAGCCAAAACGCCACTAATATGTATTAATTAGAATTTTTCAAAATGGTGTCGTTTCATTACAAGAATTTAATTTATTAGTGGAGTTTCTTCTGTAAACGCCGAAAAAGGTAACATTAGCGGTGTTTATAACTAAAAAATATTTAATTTAATCCATTTGATATATTTAAATATTAGATTTAAAAAAATTAAAAAAATGTAACAAATTGATACGGATAGGTAACTATCTATTTTGGATATATAGGACCAAATTATAACAAATACAAAAACTAAAATCATTCCACATCGAGCATCTAGCAAAATAATTATATTTTAGTTAGGAAGAAATATTTAATTGACAAAAATATTTAATGATATTTATTTTGAGAGTACTTGATTTTTTTATAAAAATTCAATTTATAAAAAAATAATAAATGTTTTATAAAATCACTTAACTAATAATTTTTAACAGACAAAATAAAAGATTTTTAGTATAGCAAAACAGTGTCGTTTTATTCCAAATGAAATAATTTTTTGCGGCGTTTTTATAAAAAACGCCACAAAAAATAATTTTACTTTAAAAAAAAAGCACCCTTTTAGCATAGCAAAACAATGTCGTTTTATTCCAAATGAAATAATTTTTTGCGGCGTTTTTATGCGGCGTTTTTATAAAAAAACGCCACAAAAAATAATTTTACTTTAAAAAAAATAGCACCCTTTTAACATAGCAAAACAGTGTCGTTTTATACCAAATGAAATAATTTTTTGCGGTGTTTTTCATAAAAATACCGCAAAAGGTAAGCAATAGCGGCGTTTTTATAAAAAACGCCACAAAAAATAATTTTACTTTAAAAAAAATAGCACCATTTTAAAATAGCAAAACAGTGTCGTTTTATATCAAATGAAATAATTTTTTGCGGCGTTTTTCAAAAGGTAAGCAATAGCGGCGTTTTTATAAAAAACGCCACAAAACAAAATTTTACTAAAAAAATAGCACCTTTTTATCACAGCAAAACAGTGTCATTTTATTACAAATGAAATAATTTTTAGTGGCGTTTTTATAAAAAACACCGCAACAAAATTTACTTAAAAAAATAAAAATAGGGCCATTTTGAAACCCCCTTCCGAAATCCCCAAATTTCCCCACTAAAATCCCTAACACATCCAAGAAAGAAACCCAAAAACTTTTTCAACTCTGTGTTTCTTCCCAACTGAAGCCAAGCCAGTTCTTGTTTATTCAAAAAAAGAAATTTTCAACTTGTTAAAATTGCTTAATTTAGGAGACATTATAGACCCAATAGGCCAATACCTTGTTTTCCACTACATTGAAATTTGTATGAAAACCCTTACAGGTTTTTTTCTTCAGTGGTTGGTGGCAAATATCCTTGCCAACTCCTCAGAAAATCCACATTTGTTTTTTTTTTCACTGACATTAAGCATGGCTTGCAGAGAATGAAAGAATTGCAAGCAAGTGAGCAATCATCTGATTAGATGCTTCGATTGAGTGTAGAAAACGGAGGATGTTCGGGGTTTTAATACGTGTTTGATTTGGATGACAAAACAAACCTAGATGACAGGTTTCTTTGTTTTCTTTTGTTTTTCGTTTTGGTTTTACGAAAAGTACGCTTAATTTCTCTCTCTCTCTTCCTACCGCTTTAACCATTTTCATTTTCCTGTTGTATAATATTCTATTTGCAGAGTTTTTGTAAGGGAAGGGGTAAAGTTGGTAGTTGATGATATTTCCTATGGTTTTGTAAAAGGATTGAACTGACTGACACTCTCATTAGTCACTGCAATCTACCGAAAATTCCAGTTTTGTATTGCTCAACCTGTTTTCTTTCACCTTCTAATACTATAATTTCAGCTTATTTTCACAAAATTTAAAACATAAAATATCGTTACTTTCCCCCTTCCCATCATTAACCCTAATATGTTTGTGAAAATGCCTGAATAAGAACCTGCTTTCATTTGAGAATTAAGATCCTAAAGCTATAACTTTTTTGTCTCAGTCTTTATTATTGGCGTCATGTTTCTTCGTCGATTTGCTGTGATAGTTCCTCGCTCTACAAGGTTCTTCAGCAGTAAAGATAGCCTTGACGTTGCAAGCACCATAGCTGAACTCAATAAGGTATTGCTATTATGTGTTTATAAGAACTAAGAGATATCCATTGTTTTCTTATTCTTTGTTTGTTCGTTAATTAACACTTGCGGCAATATGACAATTATTGAACCGAAACCATAAGGATTTGTTTGTTTTTTCTTTGATTTGATGTATCTAATTGAAGCCGCGGTTCAATGCCTCTTATTTTGTCTCACCATGACAAGTGCTATGCCTATTATCAAAATCTACTACAAATACTTTACTCTCAACAGAAACTAGAATGCCTATTATAAATTTTGGTTTCAGGAAATGGAATCTGTCTTTGGTGAACCTCCTCCAGACGGACTAGCCAATTCTGGAAATAGAAGCTGCATGGCTCAAGATGCCCACCATAACTCTCATGTTATTTTGGTACTTTGCTTAAAGAATTTATTGTTTGAAGGTAGAATTGGAAGTTTCTTCTTATGAATCTCTGTTTTTAGGTACTTCAAATTGTGTAGATGTTTACGTTTTTTTTTTCAATGTGCTATTTTCTTCATGTTGATTCCTTGTATATTAGGCTCTCGCCCCTTATTTTTTGTGTATAATTTAATCGGTGTGGAAAGGTTTGCCTTTGCTGAATGATGATGAATCTCTTGTTTATATAGTGTGCTCTTTTATCATTTATGTTAATATGGCTTCGTGTGTTTTCCTCAGTATATCCCCTTGGTTAAATGGTTAAATGGTTAAATTTTTTTCCCTCTGTAAGGTTAAATGGTGGCATGCTTATTTTTGAAAGTGGCTTAATTTTTAATTTTGCAAGTTTTTGTTGATCAGCAATTTATTTATTTTCTGTGTGTAGTGTTTTTCTATATTTTTTTATCTTTCATCATGCTATCCCTTGCACCTCAGTTAACAAATTGCTTGTGGAAATTGTGATTTGCCATATCTTTTTCGATCTCATTTTGTGTCTTTCATAACTAGAATTGTTATAATACTTCTTATCTTGTGTGGAAGACTGCAAAGGTCTCAGTCTCTTTAATTCGTTATCTTATTTGATCAGGTGCTCTCACTTTGCCGATCCAATTTCTTTTTATTGGAATGTTTAATTATAAGTTGTTTTGCTGCTGGAGATACATCTCAGTGGAAGTTGAGCTCCAGCATTTAGACCTGCATTACATGCATATACTAACTCTACTAGTTTGACTATTTATCCGTCTATTTAGTTTCGAATTTCCGGTAAGTCGGTTCTTGCTTTTTCTGTAAAAATTAAATCTTTGTCCGTTTTCCTTTTACCTTTGTGGAAGCTAAGGGTAGAATTTTTTTTGGGGGGGGGGAGGGGTCTAAAATCAGTTCTCATTGCTATTATTTTCGAATAAATTATTTTTTTCTAAACATTTTTATATATTTCCTGTTCTTTGCATTCTTTATTTTGCCTATTTTAGTCGTTTCATTTATTCTGATTGGTCCTTCAGACTTCTAACTTAGACAGCTCTGTTTCTTGCTTTGTTTGTTTGAACTTTTATTTATTTTCTATGTCTTTATGTTGTTATTTTTGTCTTTAGTAACATATTTGTGCCTACCTCAAGGTTAGCTGACACTTAAATTATAATTTGTCTTAGGCTTATGTTGTAATGTTGTTGAAGTTCTTTTGGTATGTTATGTTGTATGCAATGGTTCGAAATTGTGATCAAATTGTGTAACACTTCCTAGGTAATGCTATTCTTTAATCTTAACTCAAAACTAAGCTATGGTTTCTCATGTTCTTTTTCCTTAGGTGCCCCAATGGAAATGATCTCGGGATGAGGTGTCCATTGATATCCGTTTTATTTCTTGCCTGTTTAGTTTTATTCTGTTCTAATTTCCATTGTCCCTTCAAGTATAAAGAGCTTCTTTTTTTTTTAAAAAATTCTCATGCTAACAAGCACATTAAGCTGTACAAGGATATGCAATTTTCAGTTATAACATTGGACTAATATTTTCTATTTTTCTTCATCTTGAGTTGATGTGTACATGATTTATTTAAAAAAAGCTTTTCGTTTCAGGTAAATAATTCAAGAGGTGCCGAACATAGGTAAGCTGCTTCTTAAGTTTAAGCCTCTTCATTTAACCTTCAGCCTGGATGTTTCTTAACATGTAGAAATTGTATTATTAATTTTGTTGATGTCAAAGAATCATTGAACCTAAAAGTTTAAGTTATTATATTAGTGCCTTTATTTTGTTGTTTTTGGTTCTAATGTCCACATTTGCCCTTAGCTGTCTTTATAGTTTTATGATCTATTAGTTCCTCTACTTTTTATATGATAAGAGTTGCCACATGATTTGCTATCTTGCTTCTATGGGATTTCAAGAAAAATATGTTGTTGAATGTACTTGCTCTTTTAGGTTCGTACTTTATTATTATGGTTATGCTTTTTGTATATGCTCATACCATGATGTTTATTTGATGGTTACCCCATTTAGTTTGAGGATTTTCAAATGAAGTGGGCCTTTAAAACTCTGAAACGCTATCAGGAAAGGTTTTGCATGTTTAATGATGACGTACAGGTTAGCACTTGGCCCAGAAAGTTGCTACTTTTATGGATAGGATTAGATTCTAGTGTAACTTAGATTGCTGCAGCATCACTATGAATGCCACAAATATTAGAAAGTTGTGCTTACTTAATTCTCTTAGGGAACTGCTGGAGTTGCAGTTGCTGGATTGTTAGGAACTGTAAGAGCACAAGGTCGATCTTTGGATGATTTTCCAAACCACAAGATTGTTGTGGTGGGAGCTGGAAGCTATTTGGCTGACTTATAAAGCTTGGTCTTTCAATATTTGACCATAATTTTTCTACGGCTCCTTGCATCCATTCCCTCACAGCTTTATTTCTCATAAAAACTTTTCTTTCTGGCTTCCAGTGCAGGGCTTGGTGTTCTTAGCATGGCTGTTCAAGCTGTTGTAAGGATGACAGGAAATGCAGATACAGCTGCACAGAACTTCTTCCTACTTGATAAAGATGTACAATTTTGTACACCTCCTTTCTAGCTTTTTTCATCCTATTTGTGCAAAGCCTTTTTATGTTCTTTTAGATATGTAATGTCCTTTCTCTTGTGTAATGAAGATGTGGATTTTATGAACTAATCATGTAAAAATGTTTTGCTAGAAAATCATCTGCGCATTTCTTTTTATGATATCTACTTCATTCATAGTTTTCTTTTTCTTTTTAGTTTCTTACTTCTACGAGAAAATCATTATGGTTTGACTCTAGGAATCTAAATTTTCTAATTTTTTAATTGTGTTATTAATTTATTATTTTAAATTCTAAAGCTAAATTCATTAATTTTTTATATTTAGTTTTAAAGTTGAGATTTTCATAGAAAATTTAATTTAAATAATATTTTTTATTTATCCTTAACAAGTATATTTAAAGTTCAAATTTAAAAAATAAAACATAATATAATATTTATCATAAAAATAAATATTATTTGATTAAAATAATTTTTTTAAAGGTTATGTTTTTAGCGGCGTTTTTGTTAGAAGCGTCGCTAAAGGTTTATTTTTTAGCGGCGTTTGTGACAAAAGCGCCGCTAAAGATCATATTCTTTAGCGGCGTTTGTGGCTAAAGCGCGCTAAAGCTCACGATCTTTAGCGGCGTTTGTGAAAAAAGCACCGCTAAAGGTCATGTTCTTTAGCAGCGTTTGTTATAAAAGTGCCGCTAAAGGTCATCATCTTTAGCGACGTTTTTCCATATAAACGCCACTAAAGTTAGCGGCGTTGTCAATAGCGGCGCTTTTTGCGGTGCTTGTAAAAGCGCCGCTAATACTTTTAGTGGCGCTTAAAAGCGCCGCTAAAGGCATAAAAAAGCGCCGCTAAAAGCCTGTTTTGGTGTAGTGAAAATGGGTCGAGGCTGTTGCTTTACCTACCAATGATACAAAATCAGTAGTGAGATTTCTGATAAAGATATGTTGGCTTGGTTTAGTACACCGCGTGCACTAGTCAGTGATGAAGGATTTCATTTCTGTAGCAAGTTGTAACACCCATAACCCGTATCCGTCGCCGAATTAGGGTTACAAGGCAAAACCAAACAAACACAACCATTTTTAAAAAAAAACCAAACTGATCACAAACATGGAAATTAAATCATTTTCTCATGGCTATTTATATTTTACAATCCAAATCTAACCAAAATCATATTCAAACCTATACATGCCATAAGGTCGAGTTCAAAATTTTAACAAAATACCAAAAGAAGTCGATAGTGTGATAGACTATGCTGATGATCCCCGAGCTCGTAACGCGTCTCCAAAATCTATAAAACAAATGGACTAAAACAATCATAGTAAGCTTTCATAGCTTAGTAAGTCTATAGCATATCTAAAATACATATAAAAGAATGTATATTTAACTAATACACATAAACAGACATATGTATAGACATTATATGCATATAATCAAGTTACTAACATAATCATTAACTGCATATACTGATTTCTAGTGTATTTTTCGCTCGCACTTCATCGGATCCATTTATATATAATTTTCCAAATACATATACCAATAGCATATTTTTATACTTATCAATTACAAGTGCCGAATACACATATACACTTATAATCCACATATGCCGAATGCGTTCATATATATATATCCAACAATTTCATGACAACCAATATATGTACTTACTCAATAATCACAAAGATTCAAACGTTTATACACTCATCAAACACATTGAAACAAATGTTCATATATTTGTCCATTACATATAATCAAAAGCATATATATATTTATACCCAATGCATATAATCACTTAATTTAAATAGATTCACTAGCACTTCATCTGCTAGGTTTACAGTCTAATTCAGTTTACTGGCACTTAGCCTGCTAGGCTTATAGCCTGATTCAGTTCAACGGCACTTAGCCTGCTAGGCTTATAGCCTAATTCAGTTCACCGGCACTTAGCCTGCTAGGCTTATAGCCTGAATAATTTCACTGGCAATAAATCTGATTGATACTGAGCTTTAGCAAAAGAATCTCAATTCACAGAAGTTGTATCTCTTATTTGTATATAAAATCCACACAAAATTCAGCTCAATATTCATAACTTATATCTTAAAAAAAAACACATGGATAAATATAAATCCCAATCATCAAATCTAACTTAAATAACTCAATAATTCAACCGAAACACATTTATGTATATATAACCTCATACTTTAGATTCCACGTCTAATATCATAAAATTAAACTTATAATATACTAGGTACCTTTAACATTTGAATTCCATATATACCCATACAATTTCATATACCATCTCAATACAGGACCTTATACATGTACATATATGCATATTCGAATCTAACAAACATATATTACTCTATACTTATATTCGAAACAAGAACATATACCTATATACTCATACCTTTGTAATTTCATACCTAATTTCAATACAACAAATTTTACATGTATATACATGTATATTCGAATATAATTTGTACATATATGTTCATACCTAAATTTATTTCAAGGACATTCATATGCATATTTGCATATTCATAGTCATTCGAATCTAACATATATATATGTATATACATAATTTCATACTTTCAATTCCAATTTTTATACTTTTAAATTCAACTCAACACACATACCATTGATATACATACTCATATGCTGATTTAATAAAATTAAATAGCTAATAGACTTACCTCGGACGATGGAAAATCGAAATCGGACGATTATTCGACTAACTTGGCTTTTCCCCGATCTAACTCCGATTTCTTTGGTTCTCGATCTAAATATATTCAAAATAAGATAATTTATTTATTAACACATTCAATTTAATCCAAAAACACATAAATGGGCAAATTACCATTTTGCCCATAATATTTTACACTTTTTGCAATTTAATCCTTTTTGCATAAAACACAAAATACACAAAATTTGTGTATACCATATCTAGGCCGAATCTTCCTATAGTCCATCTAAGTTCACACATTTTATTTATTTCACATTCTAGTCCCTAAAAATATTATTTTTGCAATTTAGCCCTAATTACTCAATTTCACCAAAAATTCCAATACAAAATATATTAATCTAAAACATATATTTCATTATTCATTATCAAACATCACAAAACACAATTATTCATCAATGGCATAGCTCAGAATATTCATCAAAATCAAAAATTCAAGCATGGGTCAAATAGTATTCGAAGCAACGATCTCAAAAACATAAAAATCATAAAAAACCGAACAAAATCCATACCTTAATCAAAGCTTGAATGTGCCAAATGAAACAAAGCTTTAAACCATTTTTTTTCTCTCAAATTCGGCTAAAAGGTGAAGAACATGACATATTAATTTGTTATATTAAACATATACTAACCTTATTATTTATTTACTATATTAACCTTTACTAATATATATAAAACATATATAATAAGGTTACTTTAGTCCTTTGCCACCCACTAACTTACATAGTGGCTAATTGCATAATAAAACCTCTAAATTATAAAAACAACAACAATTAGACACTTCCATATTTAACCATTACATTTTTATTTTACGCGATTTAATCCTTTTATTTAATCAGACACTCAAACGGTGAAATTAAAGCACGAAATTTTCACACTAGTAAATTCACACATAATAAACACAGAAAATAATATAAAAATATTTTTCTAATTAGGATTTGTGGTCCCAAAACCACTATTTTGATTAGGGTCAAAATCGGGTTGTTACAACTCTCCCCCTCTTTAGGGATTTTCGTCCCCGAAAATTCTTACCGGTGAATAGGTTTGGATAACGCTCTTTCATAATATCTTTTGATTCCCAAGTTGCTTCTTCAACTCCATGTTTATGCCACAATACTTTAACTAACAGAATTTTCTTATTTCGTAATTCTTTGATCTCACGAGCCAGAATGCTAATCGGTTCTTCTTCATATGACATATCAGAGTTAATTTCAATCTCCGTCGGACTAATCACATGTGAAGGATCAGATCGGTATCTACGGAGCATCGAAACATGGGATACATTATGAATCTTTTCTAACTCAGGCGGTAACATCAATCTATAAGCAACCGGTCCAACATGCTCTATAATCTCATACGGTCCAATGAATCTCGGACTCAATTTGCCTTTACTACCGAATCTGAGTATTTTCTTCCACGGTGAGACTTTCAAAAACACTTTATCCCCGATTTGAAATTCTATATCCTTTCTTTTCAAATCCGCATAAGATTTTTGACGATCCGATGCTAATTTCAGACTATCCCGAATCACTTTCACTTTCTGTTCAGCCTCTTTAATCAAATCAACCCCGTGTATCTTATTTTCACTGAGCTCGGTCCAATACAATGGTGTACAAAATTTACGACCGTACAAAGCCTCGTAAGGTGCCATTTTGATACTAGATTGAAAGCTATTATTATAAGCAAATCCAATCAAAGGTAAGTATCGTTCCCACGTACGTTCAAACTCGAGAATGCAACATCTCAACATATCCTCAAGTATCTGAATGATTCGTTCGGATTGACCATCTGTCTGTGGATGGAAAGCTGTGCTAAAATATAGTTTCGTACCTAAAGCATCTTGTAGTTTCTTCCAAAATAGCGATGTGAATCTCGGATCTCTGTCTGAAATAATAGAAATAGGCACACCATGCAATCTCACAATTTGAGAAACATACAATTCAGCAAGTTTATCGAGTGGGAAATCCGTGCGAATCGGAATAAAGTGTGCCGATTTTGTCAACCTATCAACAATAACCCAAATTGCATATTTCTTGCTCGGTGTCAACGGTAAACCGGATACAAAATCCATCGTGACTCGATTCCATTTCCATTCAGGTATCATGATCGGCTGAAGCAACCCGGATGGTACCTGATGCTCGGCTTTAACTTGCTGACAAATTAAACATTTCGAAACAAAGTCAAAAATGTCTCGTTTCATACCATGCCACCAATAGTGCTGTTTCAGATCGTTATACATTTTCGTACTTCCCGGATGAACAGAAAATCGACTATTATGAGCTTCATTCAAAATCTCCTGTATTAACTTTGAATTTCTCGGAACACATAATCGATTCCTGAATCTCAAACAATCCTCAGCATCAACTAGAAATTCTGAATCAACATTTGAGTCACACTGAGCTCGTTTTGCAATTAAATCATCGTCAGCTTTCTGAGCTTCACAAATCTGTTGAACAAGTAATGGTTTTGCTTTCAATTCAGCTACTATCGCACCATCATCAGATATAGCCATATGTGAGTTCATTGCACGCAAAGCAAACAGTGATTTTCGACTTAAGGCATCAGCAACAACATTAGCCTTTCCCAGATGATAGTCAATCACAAGCTCATAATCTTTTAGCAATTCTAACCATTGGCGCTGTCTTAAATTCAGATCTTTCCGAGTCATCAAGTACTTCAGGCTTTTGTGATCGGAATAAACATGACATTTTTCGCCAAACAAATAGTGGCGCCATATTTTCAACGCAAATACAATAGCTGCCAATTCCAAGTCGTGCGTCGGATAGTTCTTTTCGTGCGATTTTAACTGTCTCGAGGCATAGGCTACAACTTTGTCTTCCTGCATCAAAACACAGCCCAAACCATTTAAAGATGCATCACTATAGATAACAAACTCTTTACCCGATTCTGGCTGAACTAATGCTGGAGCCTCGGTCACAAGAGCTTTCAACTGATCGAAACTTTTCTGGCACTTTTCTGACCACTCAAACTTAACGTCTTTCTGTAGTAGCTTTGTCATCGGGGTTGCAATCATAGAGAATCCTTTTACGAATCGTCTATAATAACCAGCAAGTCCCAGAAAACTTCGAACTTTCGAAACATTTCTCGGAGGTTTTCAATCAAGTATAGCCAAAATCTTGCTCGAATCAACCCGAATGCCTGATGCCGATACAACATGGCCTAAGAAACTGACTTCACGCAACCAAAACTCACATTTACTGAATTTTGCATACAACTGTTTATCTCGCAAAGTTTGTAACAGAGGTCTCACATGTTCGGCATGCTCAGTTTCGTCACGAGAGTAGATTAAAATGTCATCTATAAATACTACCACAAACTGATCCAGATACTGTCTAAAGATCCGATTCATCAAATCCATGAAAACAGCAGGTGCATCAGTAAGTCCAAAAGGCATAACAAGAAACTCATAATGTCCGTACCTCGTTCGGAAAGCTGTTTTTGGCACATCAGAGTCTTTAACTCGCAACTGATAATAACCCGATCTCAAATCTATCTTCGAAAACACTGAAGCCCCTTTTAGCTGATCAAACAAATCATCAATACGTGGTAGCAGATACTTATTCTTTATAGTCACCTTATTGAGTTGTCGATAATCAATGCACATTCTCATCGTTCCATCTTTCTTTCTCACAAATAGAACTGGTGCCCCCCAAGGAGGGAAACTCGGTCGTGCAAAACCTTTATCAGTCAACTCTTGCAACTGTGCTTTCAATTCTTTTAATTCAGTCGGTGCCATGCGGTACGGAGCTATCGAAATTGGATCTCTGTCTGAAATAATAGAAATAGGCACACCATGCAATCTCACAATTTGAGAAACATACAATTCAGCAAGTTTATCGAGTGGGAAATCCGTGCGAATCGGAATAAAGTGTGCCGATTTTGTCAACCTATCAACAATAACCCAAATTGCATATTTCTTGCTCGGTGTCAACGGTAAACCGGATACAAAATCCATCGTGACTCGATTCCATTTCCATTCAGGTATCATGATCGGCTGAAGCAACCCGGATGGTACCTGATGCTCGGCTTTAACTTGCTGACAAATTAAACATTTCGAAACAAAGTCAAAAATGTCTCGTTTCATACCATGCCACCAATAGTGCTGTTTCAGATCGTTATACATTTTCGTACTTCCCGGATGAACAGAAAATCGACTATTATGAGCTTTATTCAAAATCTCCTGTATTAACTTTGAATTTCTCGGAACACATAATCGATTCCTGAATCTCAAACAATCCTCAGCATCAACTAGAAATTCTGAATCAACATTTGAGTCACACTGAGCTCGTTTTGCAATTAAATCATCGTCAGCTTTCTGAGCTTCACAAATCTGTTGAACAAGTAATGGTTTTGCTTTCAATTCAGCTACTATTGCACCATCATCAGATATAGCCATATGTGCGTTCATTGCACGCAAAGCAAACAGTGATTTTCGACTTAAGGCATCAGCAACAACATTAGCCTTTCCCGGATGATAGTCAATCACAAGCTCATAATCTTTTAGCAATTCTAACCATTGGCGCTGTCTTAAATTCAGATCTTTCCGAGTCATCAAGTACTTCAGGCTTTTGTGATCGGAATAAACATGACATTTTTCGCCAAACAAATAGTGGCGCCATATTTTCAACGCAAATACAATAGCTGCCAATTGCAAGTCGTGCGTCGGATAGTTCTTTTCGTGCGATTTTAACTGTCTCGAGGCATAGGCTACAACTTTGTCTTCCTGCATCAAAACACAGCCCAAACCATTTAAAGATGCATCACTATAGATAACAAACTCTTTACCCGATTCTGGCTGAACTAATGCTGGAGCCTCGGTCAAAAGAGCTTTCAACTGATCGAAACTTTTTTGGCACTTTTCTGACCACTCAAACTTAACGTCTTTCTGTAGTAGCTTTGTCATCGGGGTTGCACTCATAGAGAATCCTTTTACGAATCGTCTATAATAACCAGCAAGTCCCAGAAAACTTCGAACTTCCGAAACATTTCTCGGAGGTTTTCAATCAAGTATAGCCAAAATCTTGCTCGAATCAACCCGAATGCCTGATACCGATACAACATGGCCTAAGAAACTGACTTCACGCAACCAAAACTCACATTTACTGAATTTGCATACAACTGTTTATCTCGCAAAGTTTGTAACACAAGTCTCACATGTTCGGCTTGCTCAGTTTCGTCACAAGAGTAGATCAAAATGTCATCTATAAATACTACCACAAACTGATCCAGATACTGTCTAAAGATCCGATTCATCAAATCCATGAAAACAGCAGGTGCATTAGTAAGTCCAAAAGGCATAACAAGAAACTCATAATGTCCGTACCTCGTTCGGAAAACTATTTTTGGCACATCAGAGTCTTTAACTCGTAACTGATAATAACCCGATCTCAAATCTATCTTCGAAAACACTGAAGCCCCTTTTAGCTGATCAAACAAATCATCAATACGTGGTAGCGGATACTTATTCTTTATAGTCACCTTATTGAGTTGTCGATAATCAATGCACATTCTCATCGTTCCATCTTTCTTTCTCACAAATAGAACTGGTGCCCCCCAAGAACAGAAACTCGGTCGTGCAAAACCTTTATCAGTCAACTCTTGCAACTGTGCTTTCAATTCTTTTAATTCGGTCGATGCCATGCGGTACGGAGCTATCGAAATTGGAGTCATCCCCGGTACTAACTCAATACCAAACTCTACTTCTCGAATAGGTGGTAAACCCGGTAATTCTTCAGGGAACACATCTGGATACTCACATACAACAGGTACTGATTCAATCTTCTTTTCTATCACTTTACTATCAAGAACATATGCAAGATAAGCTTCACAACCTTTTCTCACATACTTCTGAGCCAACATAGAGGATATCACTGCCGATAAACCATTCAGATCATTAGATTCAATCCGAATAATCTCGTCATTCAGGCATCTTAAATCAATAGTCTTCCTTTTGCAGTTAACCACATCATCGTGTAAAGTCAACCAGTCCATACCCAAAATTATATCGAACTCGTCAAATGGCAACAACATCAAATCAGCTGTAAAACACAAATCTCAAAACGGACAATTCTTACACACTTTGTCAACCAATACACACTGGCCCAGGGGGTTTGATACTTTAATTACAAAGACGACTAAGGTCTCACACACATAAGAATGAGTTGAACCAGGATCAATCAACGCAATAACATTAGTATCATAAAGAGTGAAAGTACCAGTAATAACATTTGGAGAAGAAGCCTCCTCTTGAGCTCGGATGGCATATGCTCTGGCAAGTGCACGAGCCTCAGATCGAACCGCAGTGTCCTTTGTCCCTCTCTGACTACCACTTACATTACTCAAATGCCTTGGCGGTCTACCCCGTACTGACACATTACTCGGTCTGGTATTCTACACAGTGTTTTGATCAGCTACCATCGGACACTCTCGAATGAAATGATCCTTTGAACCACACTTAAAGCAAGACCGATCATGTAATCTGCAATCTCCAGGATGCCATTTCCCACAATGCTTGCATTCTGATCTATCTTGTCGAACACTACCAACGCTAGCAACTGAAGTAGCTCGTGAATTCACTGGGGGTCGATCTCGATCATGCTTAGAAAACCCTGCAGTAGCTTTAGATCGGCTATGATCCTCTCTGTATTTCCTTGAGGCCGACTGGAACGTTTTACTAAATAATCTTTTACGGGAATCTCGAGCTTCATAGTCACCTTTTCTCTTCTCTTTCCCAATCTCCTCGGCTTTACAAGCTTGTTCAACAAGTACTACGAACACATTTATCTCAAGTATGCCCACTAACAGTTTAATATCTTCATTCAGCCCATCTTCAAATCTTTTACACATAATAGCTTTAGTCGAAACACACTCTCGAGCATATCTACTGAGTCTCACAAATTTCCGCTCATATTCTGTCACTGTCATCCGACCCTGTTTCAATTCAAGAAATTCCTTGCGTTTCTGATCAATGAATCTCTGACTGATGTATTTCTTACGGAACTCAGTCTGAAAGAATTCCCAGGTCACTCGCTCTTTTGGAACCACTGATACTAGCGTATTCCACCAGTGATATGCAGTGTCCCGTAGCAAAGATATAGCACATTTCAAACACTCATCAGGGGTGCAAGATAACTCATCAAATACTCGTATAGTATTATCGAGCCAAAATTCAGCTCGCTCAGCATCATCATCATCAGTAGCTCTGAACTCTTCGGCCCTGTGTTTTCGAATTTTATCAACACGAGGCTTAAGTAATCTCATCGGATCACTTAATTGAGGTATAACAGGAACCAAAGATGGATAAGTCGGGGGTAGATGTTGTTGTGCAACCGGATTAGTTCGGACATATTGAGTAAACCAGTCATTCATCATTTGGTAGAAGGCTTGTTTAGCCTCTCCCTCCTGGTTACTCGAGGTTGGTCGAGAATCTACCGGCTCTGTCCCTTGTGCGGGAGTAGGCGCTATACTCTCAACATCATCGGCTACGGCTCAATCGGGATCCATTACTATATGAAAACACATTTTTAGATATCATAAGTCTTCACACTATCTCAGTATAAAATATGACATGTATAGCTAGACTCATACACGCTACGTTAGTCCTAGAATCGACTAAACCGTAGCTCTGATACCAATAAAATGTAACACCCCTAACCCGTATCCGTCACCGAATTAGGGTTACGAGGCATAACCAAACAAACACAACCATTTTTTTTAAAACCAAACTGATCACAAACATGGAAATTAAACCATTTTCTCATGGCTATTTATATTTTACAATCCAAATCTAACCAAAATCATATTCAAACCTATACATGCCATAAGGTCGAGTTCAAAATTTTAACAAAATACCAAAAGAAGTCAATAGTGTGATAGACTATGCTGATGATCCCCGAGCTCGTAACGCGTCTCCAAAATCTATAAAACAAATGGACTAAAACAATCATAGTAAGCTTTCATAGCTTAGTAAGTCTATAGCATATCTAAAATACATATAAAAGAATGTATATTTAACTAATACACATAAACAGACATATGTATAGACATTATATGCATATAATCAAGTTACTAACATAATTATTAACTGCATATACTGATTTCTAGTGTATTTTTCGCTCGCACTTCATCGGATCCATTTGTATATAATTTTCCAAATACATATACCAATAGCATATTTTTATACTTATCAATTACAAGTGCCGAATACACATATACACTTATAATCCACATATGCCGAATGCGTTCATATATATATCCAACAATTTCATGACAACCAATATATGTACATACTCAATAATCACAAAGATTCAAACGTTTATACACTCATCAAACACATTGAAACAAATGTTCATATATTTGTCCATTACATATAGCCAAAAGCATATATATATTTTTATACCCAATGCATATAATCACTTAATTTAAATAGATTCACTAGCACTTCATCTGCTAGGTTTAAAGTCTAATTCAGTTCACTGGCACTTAGCCTGCTAGGCTTATAGCCTGATTCAGTTCAACGGCACTTAGCTTGCTAGGCTTATAGCCTGATTCAATTCACCGGCACTTAGCCTGCTAGGCTTATAGCCTGATTCAGTTCACCGGCACTTAGCCTGCTACGCTTATAGCCTGAATAATTTCACTGGCAATAAATCTGATTGATACTGAGCTTTAACAAAAGAATCTCAATTCACAGAAGTTGTATCTCTTATTTGTATATAAAATCCACACAAAATTCAGCTCAATATTCATAACTTATATCTTAAAAAAAAACACATGGATAAATATAAATCCCAATCATCAAATCTAACTTAAATAACTCAATAATTCAACCGAAACACATTTATGTATATATAACCTCATACTTTAGATTCCACTTCTAATATCATAAAATTAAACTTATAATATACTAGGTACCTTTAACATTTGAATTCCATATATACCCATACAATTTCATATACCATCTCAATACAGGACCTTATACATGTACATATATGCATATTCGAATCTAACAAACATATATTACTCTATACTTATATTCGAAACAAGAACATATACCTATATACTCATACCTTTGTAATTTCATACCTAATTTCAATACAACAAATTTTACATGTATATACATGTATATTCGAATATAATTTGTACATATATGTTCATACCTAAATTTATTTCAAGGACATTCATATGCATATTTGCATATTCATAGTCATTCGAATCTAACATATATATATGTATATACATAATTTCATACTTCCAATTCCAATTTTTATACTTTTAAATTCAACTCAACACACATACCATTGATATACATACTCATATGCTGATTTAATAAAATTAAATAGCTAATAGACTTACCTCGGACGATGGAAAATCGAAATCGGACGATTATTCGACTAACTTGGCTTTTCCCCGATCTAACTCCGATTTCTTTGGTTCTCGATCTAAATATATTCAAAATAAGATAATTTATTTATTAACACGTTCAATTTAATCCAAAAACACATAAATGGGCAATTTACCATTTTGCCCATAATATTTTACACTTTTTGCAATTTAATCCTTTTTGCATAAAACACAAAATACACAAAATTTGTGTATACCATATCTAGGCCGAATCTTCCTATAGTCCATCTAAGTTCACACATTTTATTTATTTCACATTCTAGTCCCTAAAAATATTATTTTTGCAATTTAGCCCTAATTACTCAATTTCACCAAAAATTCCAATACAAAATATATTAATCTAAAACATATATTTCATTATTCATTATCAAACATCACAAAACACAATTATTCATCAATGGCATAGCTCAGAATATTCATCAAAATCAAAAATTCAAGCATGGGTCAAATAGTATTCGAAGCAACGATCTCAAAAACATAAAAATCATAAAAAACCGAACAAAATCCATACCTTAATCAAAACTTGAATGTGCCGAATGAAACAAAGCTTTAAACCATTTTTTTCTCTCAAATTCGGCTAAAAGGTGAAGAACATGACATATTAATTTGTTATATTAAACATATACTAACCTTATTATTTATTTACTATATTAACCTTTACTAATATATATAAAACATATATAATAAGGTTACTTTAGTCCTTTGCCACCCACTAACTTACATAGTGGCTAATTCATAATAAAACCTCTAAATTATAAAAACAACAACAATTAGACACTTTCGTATTTAACCATTACATTTTTATTTTACTCGATTTAATCCTTTTATTTAATCAGACACTCAAACGGTGAAATTAAAGCACGAAATTTTCACACTAGTAAATTCACACATAATGAACACAGAAAATAATGTAAAAATATTTTACTAATTCAGATTTGTCGTCCCGAAACCACTGTTCCGATTAGGGTCAAAACCGGGTTGTTACACAAGTAGTTTGAAGCAATTTGGCTAAATACAGTATAAGACATTAAATGACAATGGACTATCACCCGCAAGCTAATTGTAACACCCTAAAATAAAGCCAATGAGTTTTAGGGGTATTTTAGATATTTTAGCCTGAGAGTGTTCGGAATTTTGTGACATGGTCTATTGATAATGTTTTTTACTATGGTTTTTAGAGAATTAAACCAATTTCTAAAAATTAGTTTTAAATACCTTTAATTTTGAATTAGGGACTGATTTGTAAAATGATCAAAATTCTGTGTGTTTATGAAGTAAATAAACCAAAATTTAAAATTCAACCTATATCTTCCCCCACATTGTTTTATTTTCATGTTAACTTCTCCCTTTTTATTTTCTTTTGCTGTCCCATGCTCTCCCAACTCCTCTCATTCAATTTTTTTTATCAAACCTAAATTCTTTTGATTCCTATCAACATCCAAGCCTTAAACCTTGATAAAATTCCAAGAAGAACACCCCAAAACACCATAGATTCCTCCATTGTCAAGCTTGTAAGTTTTTCAGGTTTTCATTCAAATGCTCAATTTTTCATCGTCTAAGGTAACAATTCAACTCCTAAAGAGTTTTAAATGTTATTTAGTCTTTAAAACTAAGTTTTTTTTTGCATTAAATCGCATGTTTTTAATAAAAACTAAAATTGGGTCGGTAATGGTGAATTTTGGGATTTTGGTCAAAAACATGGTTTCAAAGTGTTTTTCAATTTTTTTGACATGATTAGAAGGTTTCTAAACTTATTTTAAAGTTTCGTTAAATATTTCTAACGCTTTAATCAATTTTTGTTGAAATTTCCATAAACATGTCGAAAAAGTCGATATTATGAACTAATTATCTTTGTCTAGTTTAAAGGTTGGGAATTAGTTGTAGGTGAATTACAAGATGAGCGAAGTTGGTTTTAGGCTAAAATATTGAGCATAGATCCAGATATTTGAGTTTTAATTTTGCTATGTTAAAGGTTTCGACTACATGAGAACATAGCTTAGCTTATGTTTTTGATTGCTTGTGGTGAGTCCTTAGCTGATTTTTGAGTGTATTATTGTGTGAATTATTGTGTTGAAGCTTCAAATTTATTAGGACCTTCTACGAGTAGAGATAAAAGCAAGGAAAATATTGTTGTAGCTTTCTGCTTTTCGGCGAAAGTGTAATTGGTGAGTGTTTGGAAGAATTGCTTGTGGACATGATTCAATGCGTTATTTGGGAATTTAGTAGTAGCCAAAACCCCTAATCTAAGTTCTGAGTGTAAGCTTTCTCATACCTATGATATCTTGTGAATAATGTGCTTATGTATTTGTAAAAATGTGAATTGAGATAAGATGTTATAACATGTGAGATGTGGTTATGATAACCGTTGAGAAAGTGTAAATGTAAGCATGTTATACATGATAGATGATTGTGATAATATTGTGTTATAATGTGATATTTTTAGTGAAAAAGTGCAGTGAACGGTAAGTAATGTGTGTTAATAATGAATATTTTGGCCTTGTGAACTTGAAACCGTTGGATATAGTTGGCATGCCATAGGATTGTGAGTACTCACCTATATGTACAGGAATTTTGGGCATTGGGGCCTTGGGATGTGACAGCCCAAAATTGACCCTAGTCGGGAAGTGGTTTCGGGACCGCTAAACCGAGTCACCGAAATGTTTGAATGTGATATTTATTGTCTAGAATATGTAATTATGAATGTGTGAAAATTTCAAGCTTCGAATTAGTCGATTGCATGTGAATTTAGTCAATAGGACTTATGTGAGAAAATTTTAAAATGTGATAGGTCAATGCGTAAGGACCTATTAGAGCATGTGGAAAAAGGGGGGACTTGCATGTCAAATTTCCCCCCTAATGAGTAGTGGCCGGCCATGACAAGCATGGTAGACCAAGTGTGATGGGCAAGACATGTCATAGACATGTTGTGTTAGTGCATCATGAGTGGAAACATGTCACAAACATGTTATGTTAGTGAGGTATGTTAGGAGAAATAAAATAAGGGGCATGGGCATAAAATAATGAAAAGGAGTATGATGAATACAAAAAAAAAATGTGTGTAGTTGTTTTCCCCCCCATTGCCGTGAGTTAAAGAAAAGAAAGGAGAAAATTTTGTTCATCCTTTTTCATCTTCATTTGGCTGAAAATTTTAAGGAGGAATGAAGAAGAAAGGTTGAAGAGGTTCGGCCATGCATGTGACTAGGCTAAGGTATGTTTGAGGTTGTGCCATGAGATTCATGCATGTTTTTAGTTGCTAGCTTGAGTTCTAATTAGCCCATGGTTCAAATCCTTGCTATGTCATGGGGATGATATTCGGCCTAGGTGGATTTTGTGTTAATGCCATTGCATGCTAAATATGAAGCTTGTTAATGATGCATGTGATGGTGGATTGATGATTCTTGACTCTCCTTTTTAGCATTTTTGAGTGAGCACATATGTGCATTGGTGGCTAGATGGGGAAGAATCGGCTAGCAAGTTGTGTGCTAAGGCCGAATATAACTTTTGTATGTTAATGAGCAATGCATGTGTTAAATTGATGGAAAGGGAGAGGATGCTTTACTAGTGTATATATGTGCGTATTAGCCAAGTTTTGAACTTGAAACAAAAGGGTGTTTAGTCAATACAAGTGACCATACTTGTAGAATGTATTAAGTGTTGAAATCGGCCCCAAAATGGACATGCATATTCGGCCAAGGGGGAAAATTGGCTAATGTTTGAGTTTGATTCATGATTCCGTACATATGTGACTTTAATGTCTAATGTATAAATATGGGCTAAGTACTTTGTGTTCCTCTTTTCGATGCTCAAATGATTAAATCAATTTATTTGTTTAATTAAGCTCAAGAGCAAAGGGGAAATAAATCCGATAAAGGGAAGGAAAAAGTGGTCGAATAGCTATCGGAATCGTTCGACAACACCCGAGGTAAGTTCTTGAGTAAGAGAGCTTAAATTAAGATTTGATTAGATCATGTTTTAAGCAAACAAAATCATGCTCTTTGTGTGTGGCTATTGAGCCGAAATTGCAAGAATGATAAATGTCTTGTGTTTGAGTTTTGCTAACGAAAACGAAATACGAATGTGCCATGATTTATTATTAAATGTGCATGGTTATTTGAATGATGTCTGGGCTAAGTCCCAAAGGCTTTGTGCTAAGTGACCATATCCGACTAAGATCCGAAGGCATTTGTGCGAGATACATATCCGGACTAAGATCCGAAGGCATTTGTGCGAGATACTAATTCGGGCTAAGCCGAAGCATTTGTGCGAGTTACTAAATCCGGGTTAAGTCCCGAAGGCATTTGTGCGAGTTACTATAACCGGGCTATGTCCGAAGCATTTGAACGAGGAGCTATATCCGGTTAAATTCCGAAGGTACGTGATTTGGAGTGATGATCTTGCTGTAAAATTTCAGTTAATGCTCTAGAAACATCCAACATTGAGGTATGTTTCGTATGTGCTTGAATTTAGTTGAGCCCTTACAAATAAGTATTCGCTCAGTTGATAAACGAGCTACCGGCCTTTGGCTAAGTTGATCTTTTGTGTATGTACATAAGGGTTGGTAATGTGAAGCAAGTATGATATCGAAAATTTGTGCATATGAAATTATCCGTTTAGCTATATGAATGCTATACTTTGTTGTGCTGGAATTCCTTGCTCAAAACTTACTAAGCATAAATTGCTTACTCCGTTTCATTGCTCCTCTGTTTTATAGATTTGGTTCTCCAGCTATCGGACTCGGGATCTTGAAGTCAAAGTCGCCCACACTATCAAAGCCCCTTTTTGGTACAATTTTGGTTGAACTTCGAAATGGCATGTATAGGACTACCCGTTTGTTGTGGGTCGTGGACCCTTTGGACTTGTATAATTTTGGATAGCCATGCGAAAATGGCTTATATGTGTTTGAGTATAATGTTATAATCATTCGGTGTGGATATGCTTGACAAGGATTAGCCATGGGAATGGTTAATCACTATCATAAATTGTGCTATTTATGCAAAAAGGGCTAGTTGAATCATGGAAACCATGAAATAGGTAAAGTCTACCTTAAAGGCAGATGCTGACAGCAGCAGTGATGTAGATTTGGAAAATCACTAAAAATAGTAGGAAGGGAATTAAATAGTGAATAAATTATGTAAACAAACCTTGATGAATCTACTTTCATAGGAAAGTAACGAAACAATCATACGGACATTATGTTAAGAGATATTCAGGTTCTCGTGAGACAGGGCCAGAACGGTTTCTGGATTTCATGGTTCGACTTTGGAAATTCATTATAAATTAACCAGAGATAATTAGGAGTCATACCATATATTTATAGATTCCTCTCTGAGTCTAGTTTCTATAGAAACAAACGGTATCAGTATTGGAGCCCTGTACAAGGATATATCCAAGTTGTAATGCGGAAAGGTCAGGGTAGTCGATCCTGTAACATGGAGAATTTGACTAATAAACTGTACTAATTGGCCCGACCAAAATTCTAGAAAAAAATATGTAGATGGGCATATGAGTCTAGTTTCAGGGAAAAATCACAAAACTGATTTTCGAGTTGTGAAACTCAAGATATGATTTTTAAAGCGACTAGTACGCAGATTGGCAGTGTCTGGGAAATATTTTTTATAAGGGGTTTAAAGTTGTTAACACTCGTGTTCGACTCCGGTGTCGGTCTCGGGTTTGGGGTGTTACATGGGACATGTTGGATGGATCAGAGAATGTGAGCTAAGCTCCATTCAATTGGACATGTGAGGGGAAATAAGGAGAGTGTCAACTTTATGCTTCACTTTTGGGACATGTTTGACTTTATGACTCTATGTGGTGTGTTGGAGATCTGTGCATCCGATGAGTGATTGGTATCAGAGCCACGGTTTAGTCGATTCTAGGACTACCGTAATGCGTTGGGTCTAGCTATACATGCCATTTTATGTGATTACTTGATAGTGTGGTGATTTCTGACAATTGTAAATGTGTTTATTTATAGTAATGGATCCCGATCCAACCGAGAGGTAGCTGATGATCTTGAGAGTGTAGCGCCTGCTCCCGCACAAGGGACAGCGCCGGCGGACTCTCAACCTAATGCTAGTAACCCGAATGAGGAAGCTAGACAAGCTTTCTATAGCGTGATGAATGATTGGTTCAACCAATACATTCGAACTAATACGGCTGTTCCACAACCTCCCTTCCCGACTAATACAACCCCCGCACCTACAATACCTCTGGTAACTGACCAAATAAGGTCAATAAGCCCCCAGTTGACAGAATCCGAAAACATGGGGCTACTGAATTTAAAGCTACGGATAGCGACGATGCCGAGCAAGCTGAATTTTGGTTGGACAACACTATCCGGGTACTCGATGAGCTATCTTGTACACCCGATGAATGCCTAAAGTGTACTATCTCCTTGCTACGTGATTCTGCCTACTATTGGTGGAGTACTCTGACTTCTGTTGTGCCCCGAGAGCAAGTAACTTGGGAGTTTTTCCGAACTGAGTTTC